>NC_061895.1:2724051-3026724 GCF_905147765.1 Vanessa atalanta
TAGACTTTACAATTGGCTCGGCCCACGGATTGAATCCAGAACTTCGGGATTCACAGCCTTATAACCTACAAGACCAAAGAGTTCAATTATAACCTATATGTATGTACCTTTGCTCGGTTAAATAAAAAAAATGTGAGTACAATAATAACATAATGCGTCTTGTGTATTGTGTAGTTTTATTACGAGACGTGTTTAGTAACGAATTCGCAAAACGTTACTTAATACATTCGTTAGCACATTTTTAGTTTGCGGGTTACCAAAGTATGAAATTGTTTGGTAAGAAATTATGTGACCATTTCAAGGTCAAAGTTTAAATAATTTGTGTCACTCATTACAAAAGTCTTAATGTTTTTTTTTATTATTGTATGTGACACATTACGCGAAACTATAATATTTAAATCTTTTCGATGTCTATCTATTAAATTTAAACAAATTCATGGTATAAAATTGATTCAATATGAATACACAGAAGCACAAGAATTTTGTTACAACATATATAAATAAATAGGCATAGATAAAATATTTAACTAACTCCATTTTCGACATTGAGATTTAGGGATCAAAAAGATTCAAATCATATATATTATAAATGATTATAATGATGGAAATTCGAGCACAGAGCGAAAACCAGTAAAATAAAAACTAAAATAAAAACAATATTTGTTAATAAAACGATGCTTATGTCTTGATCAAGTCGCCCAAATATTCAAAACTTAAATAATTGTTATCTTGAAAAGTAAAATATTTTCACGGAATCTCTATAAAAGACTGCATCTTATATTCAAGGTCCACGCTTGTGAAATTTTTGACATATTGAGTCATAGCTTATAAAAAAATTATTAATTTATATATTTTCTTAAATATTAAAAGTTTTATTCGTGTCAAATATATCATTATATTATTATCATCTATACAATCAGAGTAGCAATTCTATTAAGAAATGTGTATTTGCAACGATCCACACGTTCATAAATGTATATTATTTTATCATGTCAGCCAAGATCAAGCCGAGAAGGCGAGAACGTCGTGAGACGACGCATGATTTCAACGCAAGTAAGCCTGCATTCGTCGGATGAAATTCTGCGTCGTATTCGAACTGCAATAGGAAGATGAAATATTCGAACTTACTCTTAAATAAGGCAATCCTTCGGCAATGATTTATTTGCTTTATTTACCTTTTTATTATCTTTTATTATATATATATTATTATCTTTGTCGCCCAAGGATTTTGCTTGCGTTATAGAGGTGAGTCTTCAGTTATTAGGTTAGGTGTAAAAGTAGCCTGTGTCCTTCCTTAGAGTTCTAGCTTACAATATAGTAAACTTCATGAAATTTGGTTGAGTGGTTTGCCGTGAAAGAGCAACAGACAAACAAACAGACATAGTTGCTTTCGCATTTATAATATTAGTATAGATTTTTTAAGTCTTGAGCTACAAGATAACATCTTCAAAAAATGACTTTAAATTATCAATTTACTTATAAATTTGTTTTATATAAACAACCTAACTATCCTTCTAAAAAGTCGGTTACAATTCTAACCTAATGTAAAAGTTCTATTACGTATTACCAAACATTTCATAAGACCGACCTTGTTCGTTGCGACATTTCTCGAGCAAAACGCTTGAAACTTATCAAAATCCACTTTTTTCTTATCTAAAAATTAGTTTAGTTTTTAACCTTTTAGCGAGAATAAGAATCAATTTACAGTGACATCAGATATCTCCTGTACATAAGTAGAAAAAGTTAATTGAAATGATACTAAAACGATTTAATTTAGAACAAAGTAAATTGATACTTAATTTATTAATCTCTTAATTTTTTCTCAGTCTTACTTAAATTTTTACTTCTAAATAGGGTTGAATTAAGAAGATAAGAAGCAACAGCCTCAAGACAAAAGGCCTAAAATTGAGATAATCTTAAATAATTCTGACGAGTTCAAACTTTTAGATTTGAGATTTGGTAGATTTTTGACAATTAATAAGCAAGTGCAAACACTTCTATATTGAATAAAGATTTTTGACTTTGACTTTGAAAAAAAAAAAATATAGTATATGTTGATATATTAAAAATTAGAATGGTATTCTATCACCAAATAGTAATACTTATTGTAGTGTTCCAGTTTGAAGGGCGAGTAAGCCAGTGTAACAGGCACAAGGGAAAAAACCTCTTAGCTCACAAGATTTGGTGTCCACAAGAGTTTGGTGGCATCTTCTATGCGTAAGGCGACAACTTACCATCTGGTAACCACCCGCCGCTTACATATACAAAAATTATACTTTTGACGTTATTTAATAAAAATTGTCGTAAGTTATACGTCCACCAGTTTTTATCCCACAACGAACACCTGATTTCTTCAATTCCTAGTTAAGTTTCTTACACAAAAGTTGTCAACCAGTTTCCGACTTCGCAACATCAATACCTTCATCCTTCATGCACGGCATTCATTTCTAATGGAAGATCCAACGGCTATTGTTAACGTGACCTATTAATAAATTTAAATCTCATATTAAAAGAGCATTCATAAAAAAGACTTATTACCGAATAATAGATGATAAAAAAGCATCGAGTTAATAGTTCGTTGGTTTTCATGGCTGATTAATTAATTTAATTATCTCACATATCTAAATTGATAGGAAGGTCATGAGCATGGCTGTGGATGGATATAGAGGAAGGGGACGACCAAAGAAACGATGGATGGATTGTGTGAAAGACGATATGGTTAGAAAGAATGTTACTTGTGAGATGATGTCCGACAGAGAAGTATGGAAGAAGAAGACAGCTTTTTTATGTCATAGGTGGCAAACGAGCATGAGGCTCACCTGATGGAAAGTGTCTTCCACCGCCCATGGACATTTTCAACACCGGGGAGCTTGCAGGTGCGTTTCCGACCTTTAAGGTAGGAGTACGTTTTTTCCTTGAAAATTCCCAAGTCGTGTCGGTTCGGAAAAATCGCCGGCGAAAGCTGGTTCCACAGAGTGTTTGTGCGAGGCAGAAAATGACTTAAAAATTGCGCTGTTGTGGATTTTCGGACATCTAGGTAGAAAAGCTGCGCCAACCCCAAGTAAAATTGGGATAAGCGCAGGAGGATGATATGATGATCTGTCTAAATTAGTGGAAAAGAGTTAGTAACGAATGCCTTTCTTCACAGTAGAATCTACATCCAGAACCGGTGATAACTTTACATTTAATTCCAAACTCTAACATTACAATTCAAAAGTGCAACATACAACTACTTGAATGAAGATTATTTTGATATTGAAATCCGCTAGAGGGTAGATTTGAATACATTCTGTTGGATTCAAATGTTTTTCTTTTTTTCAACAACATTTGACATCTAATGGATGCGATATAATTGGTCGTGAACTTGATAATAATATCTGATATGAAAATAAAAATCGGAACTTTGGAAGTAAATTTAAAGTAGACAGAAGTATTTAACTGGAATAGTGTTAGAAATAAGGATATATTAACCAAGAACTTAGTAGTACATGATATATCTGAGCTATTAGCTAATCGCATAGCATACGAAAATGTTAGATTCGTTTATCTTCATTCCTTCTTCGACTGGAACGGGCTACAGAGATATTATCGATAGAACGACACGGTCGCTTTGGCTGTAACCTGCTGAGTATCCTGTGCTGTGATGATTTATTGTGTTTGAGTGCAATATTGTTGATAAATAAATAACCTATAATAATATTATTAATATACAAGTAACTCTGTCATGCGCGTACGTACCTATGTATTGCCAAACAGTAATACTTTCTATCGTTGTGTTACATTTGGAAGTGTGAGTGAGCCCAGTCGTAGCTAACGTAGGGCCAGGTGTTGCAGTGCACCAGGGCCCCGGAGCTCAGGTGGCCCTCTAACCTAAGCTTTGAAAAGAGCGGGTCAGCCAACTCGCCAGCTCCTCAGCAAGAAACCACACTCACAAGTTTTTTTTTAAATAATAATATGAGTTAAAGAAGGGGTGGAAAGAGGGGATAAGAGCCCGATTATTTTCCTATGCACTGAGACCCTTGCCCACCTAGCTACGCCACTGAGTGAGCCAATATAATTACAGGTAACAATTATTACAAGTTCGCAATGTAAGAAACGTTTATTCTTATGGCTAAAATGTCTATGGCTAGTGGTGACCACTTGCCACCAGGTGGCCCAACCACTCGTCTACCTACTTTATAAAAATACACAATAGCCAAAGTACAAACGCGCGTCATCACAGGTACCTTTCATACAAATAACAGTAAACATAAATATACACATATAAGTAATACAAAACGCGTTATTGTTATGTAAAAATTGTATCGGCACGTGTCTTGCGTCAGTAATATTAAAATTTACTTGCTCGTGTGTTGTTTTCATGTGCAAATTTTTTTTGTATTAAATATTATAATTTGTTTTTTGTATCATATATTAAATTTTTAATCGATGTTTTGGTAAATTAGGTGATGTGTAGAATTTAATAATGAAGAACAAATTATGATTTTGGGCCGAGATGGCCCAGTGGTTAAAACGCGTGTATCTTAACCGTTGTTTGCGGGTTCAAACCCAAGCAAAGCGCCACTGAATTTTCATGTGCTTAATTTGTGTTTATAATTCATGTCGTTGTAATTCTCGGCGGTGAAGTATAATATTGTAAGGAAACCTGCATGTGTCTAATTTCAACGATATTCTGCCACATGTGTAACCCGCAAACCCTGTCCTCAAAGAGGATTTTATTCCTCAATCTTAATTATTTCCTAATCAATGGTTCGTTTTAATTTGTGACTTTTATATTGTATTGTGTGTATTTTTCGAATTTATATTCAAATAGTTTTTCAATATATTTAAAATTGATATTTACCAAAAAACATTTTATTGTAAAATTATCATACTTATGATTTATATGTTTCATTAAAATTAATAATATAAATCTATTTAAATATTTCGTAAGCAAGCTGATATTACGATATTTTACGCAAATCTGCAGTTAAAGAATATTCTTTATATATATATAATAAATCATATTAAATTGCTAATGGCATTCAAACTATTCCAAGTATAGTCTCGTTATCATTACCATTTTATTAGACGTTCAAATCATAAAAGTATGACACACTGTACTAGGATTTTAATAACCTGAAAGTGGCAACTTGTACGTACAGTTTAAAAATAAATAAAATAAACTTCTCTAGCTTAATAATATGTATTAATAATGGCCTTGATATTAAATATAAAAATTAAATTAAATCTATCCTTATTTTGACTTTGGAATAAAGAACTTATTCTTACGTTAACGTAAAGTGTATTTTAATTATAAAAAAGTCTTATTATTCAATTAAAAACTAATATTCTGCAAATTCAATTATGAATAATAATTTAGAATGTAAGGAAAACAATGCTTCTCGTTCAAAACTTATAAAATTTATTTTATGTGCATATTCCAAATACAATTGAAATTGCGCATGCGCAGTAAAGCTATTCTGTAATACCAAACTCGAAACGTACCGCAGAATACGATCATGCAAAGTCAAAAAGCTATAAGCGAGATTGACGCTAATAACAATTAAAATTAAAAGATTACACAATTAAAATGGCTTGTCACCGTAAGGCACAAAATTCCACGTATGAAATGCGAAGTGTGGCGACATTAGCTTTAATAATAATTATTATTTAAATATTTAAAGGACACACGCATCAAATAATGCACAGCAATGTGATTCTGTAAGAATTCGCTACGTATCTCACTAGAGAAATATTAACAACTAATATACGGTGATACGCCATTTTGATACGTGTATCCTTTAAATTTTATAACAATTGTAATCAACTACGCATATATATAACATTTTGATATCATGCTTGTTGTCTGCGTTGATTTTTGAAACTCGAATAGCTCTATTTCTCTTTCTTACAGATAAGCGATTTTTAAATTTTACGAGTGAGATACGAAATGAGCACTTACAGAATAGCACCGCTGAGGATGGATCTACAGTGGAAGGATTGTATGGAAATGTCAGCGTAACATTAGGAACCCTACATACGGACGACTGTTATCCAGTAACTATAAAATTTGTGACATTATGCAGAAATACATTGCGATCCAACGAAATTGTATTAGTAATAATAGTAATAATACAAGAAAAAAATAACTCTTTTTTTTCAAACTAATTTATTAAGACAAACAAATTGGTCAGACATCCGTTAAGTCTCATAAACCAGTGTCACTTATAAGTCACACCGTCAATGCACCTTACGCTTGTAATAACATTGACTCACTCAATAGTTAATATTGACCACAGCAATTTGAGTGGTGTAGTCAGTATTATTGGTGATTAAACTACAGCTACAAAAAGCCTGCAAATGTCCAACTCCTCCCTTTGAGAATAAGATTTGTAGCTGACCACTCTACTCAACCCAGACGACACCTATGATAGATTTTTATCCGATTCATGCAAGATTCGTCACAAAATATTTTTTGAAAATTCGAAAACATATCTTGTTCTGTAGTATTAAAACCCAAAAATATAAAAAAAAAATCGATAGAAAAATAAATGAAGAATAGTGTGTCTATTTGTCTTAGCATATTAACATGGGATCATAAAAAAATGCCTATATAATCGGTCCTAATAGTATTCCATCCAAATTGATCTTATCATTCTTTTTTAATATGAAGTGTAAACATATTCTTCGTCATTTTTAATTCGCCACGCATTAAATTAAAAAAAAAATAGTAACAACAATTTTTGAGTCAATAAAATTAAAAATGTAAATTTCCATTGCGAAATTTAAAAAACAGATGTAATGACAAGTGACATTGAACACGATTAATACGATAATTAAAGGACGCAAGCTTCAAATTAGCATACTATTATAATATACTCGTACGTATATGCTGTTTTAATATCGAATTCGATGTCATATTTTGAATTCGTACTATAAAGATTTTATAAAATACGATAAATACAATACAAGTATTTTTGCATTTGAATAATTTAGTCCGACTTAAACAAATTAATACAAATAGCTACTATACATCACGACCGCAACAAATATTTCCAACTCTAATATCAAGACTATTCGTTCGAGAATAGTCTTGATATTAGAGTTCGTCTGTAATCACCCTTCCTTTCACATTGACCTTGCCAGAGTTGAACCCCCACTGACGTAAGTATACACGTGAGTCCGACACGTGCTTGTTACGTAATTACGTAAGCTGAATCAGGATTACACTTCGGACTGTTCCATTGACAGGAGGATTGATATTGATATAACGTGACTAGTAAACAGCTTACCGCATCAAATTATTAGCATGAAGTACGATTATTATGCGATCGTTGGAAAAAAAAACAATATGACGCGGGAGGTCAGTTAGACGAAAAACATTAAAAGTAATCATTATTAAAACAATTTATAATTTAAGACGAACGAAATAAAAACAAGACTAAACAAGAGAATAGAGGTACGTTTGTATTTAAACAAAAATAATAATAATCTAAGTTACTCCTTATTATATCAACTTTCTGCCAGTAAAAGTCCCGTCTAAATCGGTCCAGCCGTTCCAGAGATTAGCCGGAACCAACAGACAGATGGATAAAAATTGAAAAAATGTTATATTGGTATATGTACGGTGTTTATTTTAATATTACAAACAGACAATCTAATTTTATTATATGTATTTCGTATTAATAAGATGCGCGATAAATATCAATGCTATACACAAGAGGTATAAGCACTCAAAATCAAATTATTATTAATTCAAATAGACTCATAAAAACGCTGAATCGTCATGCTACAGTTTTGAATTTAATGTAAGGCTACCACCAGTTCGGAAAGTAGATTCTACCGAGACGAACCGGCAAGAAACTCAACTGATTAAGTCAATTAACAAACTGATTAACTCAAAGGTATTTATACCAATTTCATTTATGATATATTTACTCTAGAAAGTAAGGTTAAGATATATACATATATATATAAGAGTTATAAAGAAATTAAACTTAATTTATTACAATTGACTACGAGGCGTTATTCTGAAACCACTGTTAACTTATCTACGGATCGGTAGTCTAAGAATAACGGATAGTAAGGTAAGTAGATGTATGAAGATGACAGATAACATGTAAGTCTTAGTAATAAATATGTTTAATAATTGTAATGAATATTCATTCTAGACGAAACTAGAATGCTTACATCTCGTTTCAAATCGCTCACTCACTCTAACCATTCACTCTGATTGTGAACGAAGTAAAGCAAACATAGAACAGGCTATGTGATAACTATAGTGATTAATTAAACAGTATTATACGCTATAAGTGGGTAACATTACCATTGTTTTTATTGTAACTGTATTTTTATTTTAGAGGTTTATAATTGTTGTTTTTATTAAGCCTTAAGCCGTATCTTTTGCCTAGTTTATGCTTGTCTAGTTTCTTTTATTATTATTATTAATTTAAGAGTGTATTACTTTTTATTGTAATTCAATAGTGCTGTAAATACCTGTAGTGGTGTATCACACTGCATTGGTCCGTGTACTTTTGATTGAATTGTTTTTTTGAATATGCCGATGGTGTTTCAAATAAATAAATTAATTAATTTAATGTATCTTCACTAGGTGCATACATAATATATATACCTAACAGTAAAGAGGTCGCAGAGGTCATATTTTGGGTAATACCCAATTAATAATCTCAGCGATGATAACTCAGATCTTCGAACAGTCGTTTTCTTTACTCGTGAGTTGGAAGAGGGTTGGAAGCTCTTATCGAGAAAACGAATTCTGTTAATGCCATAAGGGAAGCAAATCTGTCAGAAGAAACAATTCGGGCTTGGTACTAACAGTCTCAACGGCTTACCGATTCACGGGACTATAATACTTATACATATATATATATATATATATATATATATAAATATATATATATGTATATATTTATAACAATCATAACTTAGACTTAAAATTAGATTTGAAACTAAGATTATTTTATAATTATAATTACGTATATATACGTTAGTGTGTGTGTTTTTGTGTATAATACACTTATTATATTTATTAGAGAAACACGCCCCTTTGAGTATCAGATTAAGTACTGCGTAAGACTTGTTTACTTGATGTAAATGAAAGTTATATGTAATCTCATATGTTTATTATTTACTTTTAATAGAAATTTAATATAAAATCAATACTATAAAACACATTAAAACCAAGTAAATATATTTTTTCATGAATATATGAAATTTTAATTAAGAATGTTGCCAATCTAGTAAATATTTTGATATGCTAGTAAAAATATGCTCTAATCTAGATAAAAAAATAAAAATTAAATACAAAAACTTAAAAATAATTATTCCATCGTCGCTATTTATAAATGTTAATGTTTCAAGGCGAAACATATAATTACAATAATCAGAATAATCACATTTATATTATTATGTAAATAAATCAAGATTATTATGAAATGCATAGTGTTGTTGTTTATTAGAAATGACATATCTATCACATATATAAATCTAATATTAGTATATGCTTGATATACAACATGTTATATTATATAAAATTGATTACATGTCTCATTTGCGCACTTAATATAATATTATTAATAACTACTCACGTGTTAAGGCATGAGGTTTTAGGTAATATATAATAAATTTCAATGCCGACTTATATTTTCATTATTTTTTTTATAATAGTATCACATAATTACTCCTTATACCTTTTGAAACAAACAAGTCTCATTTTTATCAGACACGCGATGGCGTTTATTTAAATTAGAATTTATCATATTAATTTCTTAATCGTTATTAATAAAACTATCGTTTATTTATTTAAAAAATATTAACAGTTTATTTGTTTGATTTAATATACGAATATTATCATTCATATAGATATACGAAAGTATTGTATTTTAACCGTCCAATCGGAACATTTCCATTCTTCTGGTAAATAGCTTGTAACCAATGGTATACTCGCTGAGTTTTATTATAAGCCAATGGTTAATGAGAATGACTAAGCTACATTAAAAGGGCTCGTCTCCGTTTGAGGAGAATGTTTAAACTACTTTTCATCCAAGTTGCTCCAATTCAAAAAAGTTATAGCTTTTCTTTTCTTCTGTCCCCGAACTTAATATTCTCTTATAAAACTGTATTATATTTCAATTATTTTTTATTAAATAAAACAGTCAAGTACTCGTTATTTAATTTGAAATCAAATGAAACCGAAATTGTAATTTGATTTCAACGTGTATGAGACGAATTAGATTCACAGCGAGCGTCTATTCTTTTAGATACATTCAAATTTGATTTTGAATTTGGAGTCCTTATAATTTGGACTTTTACTAATAAAATCGTTTACAAAAATACACATCCAATTAAAAAAAAAAAAAAACAAATCCGTACTGATACATTTAATCATATTATATAGTCACATACAAAATAAATACTAATACCGAAAGTTATAAAAATATATATAATACCATTCTTAAACAAATGATCAACGTAACTTAATACCTAAGCCTTATTACAGAAAAAAAGGCTATAAACTAGATCACACAAATAACAATTTATATAATGAAAATAAACATAATAAGATATTAAATTACATTACATCACAGGCTTTTTGTTGTATTTATAAAGACAATGGTACGAATAAGTCTCGCTCGATGCCCATGAACGTGACCCGAACGTAACGAGACACGTGACCTGTCTCAGATGGTAGACGCACGTGAGTTTCAGAAACATGTGTTTATCTAAATATATAAATTTTAAACGTTTAAATTTACTTTCATGTGAATTATAATGAATTTTGAAAAGTTTTTTTGTCATAGATCATTATTCTGTTTTGTACATTCGTTGTCTCAAGCGCTTGTTGCTAGAAAATTCCTTCGTTTTGCATACATAGGATAAATGGTTTTTAATATTCATTGAATTTTATGAATGATACACACTATTAGGGAATTAGAATTGACTGATTGATTATTGTGGGTTCTTCTTGGGATAATCTACATACCGTCCAGGTAACATTTTTATTATTTTTTTTTTTTAAATAACGATTCATAAGTCATAAAGACCTTACTTGAAATTAAAATTTTTAATTTTAATATCGTAGAATAATAAATAATTTAATTAGTACAAAATTATCTTAACATTAACAGTCCGTAAATGTTCCACTGCTGGGCTAAGGGCTATTCCTTTGAGGAGAAGGTTTGGAGTATATGCTTGGTGGAATATGCTTAGCCCAGCAGCGGGAAATTTACAGCCAGTACATGTCGTTGTTGTAATTGTATTGTCAAAATAATATCTGCAGAATTTTATTCTAGACACGTCTTTCTTGCTCCGTTAAATATTTATTGCCATCGCAGCGTCAAATACTTGGTGTTATTCACTAATTATAACTTCTCTTATTTATACAATTCTATTAAAATAATCAATGTTATTTTAATAAAATAATCCTGTAAATATTATGTAATGCAATTGTCGTAAATCTCTTTATTACACAAAAGTCAAGGTACAAGGAGTAAGCTTAAATAATTAAACTAAAAAACTAGTGTGCAAGGATAGACTTAACCCAAAAAGAGATTCCTTCCGGTCAAACTTGGAGCCAACGTTTGAGTTGCTAAGACGAGAATAAACCTAAATTCAATTGAAAAACATTATAAATTATTAGTTAATTATAAAACAAAATGCGAAGACAAGAAGTTCCGTGCACATTCTAGTGTAGCGACAAAAGTGAATACAAAATCCACAGCGAATGCAAATTCCCGGTAATGTATACAATAATCAAAGTAATAATACTTGTGTTGCATGAACAAAACGAGTCGTTTCACACTAATTTAATATCTGAGGAACTGAACTACTTAAAGCTTGTCAGTTGCCAGACAGAACAAGTCATCTACTGCACTATCCACCTATCACTAGCCAGTGTAATCACAGGCACAAGGGACATAACATCTTAGTTCCCAAGGTTGGTGGCGCATAGATGATGTAAGGAATGGTTAATATTTCTTACAGCGCCTTTGTCTATTTGGTTGTATATTGGTGGTGACCACTTACCGTCAGGTGACCCATATGCTCGTTAGCCAACCAATGGCATAAAAAAAAACTATCACGGTCTAGTAAACTTAGTATATAGTTTTGCGGTGGAATATCTTATGAGCTGGTAGTACTTGCACCAAGTAAAACCACATAGTATTACGTATCAAATCCTACCTAAATATTTAAAAAATCATGCATTTGTATCGGAAAAAGCACAGAACGGAACTACATCCGTAAACAAAGTTATAAGACGAAATTGTATTCCGGCAACGTTTAAACATTGCTTCGATAAAAATACAACAATATACTATAATTAAAACTTCTAACATTATCACATAATGTATTACCTCAACATTTTCCTCAGCGCCAAGGTTTCAGCGCCCTCCGATCATTTCCCGATCAGCTCATGAATACTAAACACTAGGTATCTATTTCCTATTTAATTCAGCGTTAGGTCATGCATATGATAGGTTTATATCGACTTTTTACAAGTATCAACTTAAAGAACGAGGTTAACAATTCGCTTGTACGTTTAATTTTTTATTTTATTCGTTACTTGATTTCATCAGATATTTAACCACAATGTTTGATGGATGAGGTTTAATGGCTTGTAGTGAGATTGGAGATGAAAAATTCTTGTTTTTTCCGGCTAGAAAATATAAATTCTCCTTTTTTCTCTACTGCATAATATAATCATTTCTCTTGAATCTCTGCCCTTTGATGAAAACCGCATTAAAATCCGTTGCTTAGTTTAAAAGATCTAAGCGTAGAGATGGCGGGTAGCATTTTTTTTTATACTATGTGAAGAAGTAAGTTTTAAAATAAATTACTATTTTTAATTGTTTTGTCATAGAATTTAAATGAATCAAAAGCTACCACTGGGTCGGAATGATATCCGGTGGACAAATTAAATAACATATTAATGTATTATAGGTATATATATATATGTTTCGTAGCCCTATATCTCAAGAGGGTGAAACAAGGTATCTACCCTATACCAATAAAAGAGAGCAATTCATAATAAACCTGAAAAAATATGTTTTAAAGAGTTAAGTTAAAAAGCCCGAGTCTTATTATTTATATTGTGATATTCTTTTTATCATTTTCAAATTTGGAACGGCGCCAAAAATTATATAGCCACAATTTGAAAGATCTTGATACATGACTGTCGATTACCACAATACCAACATAAGAAAAATAATATTTCGTTTTCCAGTTACAAGGCAAAGAAAACTTAATAAATATTCTTTCCGAGTAATATGAATTAATTTAAATTCAGCAGCGCTGTTTCTATTGCCATTATATAAATTATTGAAATCGCTTGGACATCGATTATAGTAACATCAAATAACATAACAGGTCGAGAACATCTCATACATAGTCATTATATCTAGTTTGTAATAAAAATAGATTTATTGCAGCACAATGCAGGAAATAGCGACTATTATTATGCAAGCTGGTACCAATACGAGGGCGGCCTCCATCGGGGTCGCCCGTATTTTCCTCTTAATTGTAAATTACTACGATGTCTCTATTGGGAAGTTTGTATTGTCACCTTGGGCTATGTCTCTCAGAGAGTACGGGAAAAGGGTGATATGTGTTGTTACATTATTGTACCTTACAATATATGTTTTTTTTTTTAATTTAATAGTTACATCGCCAATGGTTGCCGACCTTGAGAACTAAGATGTTATGTCCCTTGTGCCGGAACACAACAATATTAAATATTTCCGTTTGGCGGTAGAATACCTAATTAGTGGGTGGTACCCAGACGGGCTTGCACAAAGCCCTACCACCGGTTAAATAACAATGATAACATTTTCATTACGCTTTGGATTTATATATTTATTTAATTTAGTCAACAGTTGCATATATGTTTAATACTTACCATAACATATATCAATATGTATTTTTTTTTCTAGAATATACTTACCGAACTGATGGTAGCTTTAAATTTATATCAATCGTTTAACTTAAACATTTAAACGTCATTATAAGAACCAGCTATTGTATAAGTACATCGTTACTAATAACCACTTGATAGGCAGAACTTTCCTACTTTCCCACTGCTGGGCTATGGCCTCCTCTCCCTTTGAGGAGAAGTTTTGGAGCGTATTCCACAAAGCTGCTCCAATGCGGATTGGTGGAATACACATGTGGCAGAATTTCATTGAAATTAGACACATGCAGGTTGTCCTCACGATGTTTTCCTTTACCGCCGAGCATGAGATGAATTATAAACACAAATTAAGCACATGAAAATTCAGTGGTGCTTGCCTTGGTTTGAACCCGAAATCATCGGTTAAGATGCACGCGTTCTAACCACTAGGCCATCTCGACTTTTACACTGTAATAAATTAATTATTAATTCAGCCTAAATAAACAGTGCCAGTGTTTTTACAACTGCTGTCGATTATTAATTCAGATTATACAAATACATTGAATACTATAAAGTACAATAAAAAAAAGCAGACGACGAATATTACTATCACATAACGAGGTTCCATGGTGTAATGGTTAGCACTCTGGACTTTGAATCCAGCGATCCGAGTTCAAATCTCGGTGGAACCTATTTTTTGTGTCTACTATTTGAATGTTAGTGTGAATATATTTCCACAGCAAATAACGTAAGTGGAAATTTAATAAGTAGTAATAAATAATGACTGTATATTTATTTATAAAATACAATTTTAAAAATAAAAATTATAAAATGTATCGCTTTTAATATTAAATATAATAGTATTCTAAGGTATTATGATAGTAGAGAGTCGAAGCAAACAGTGCTCTATTGTATTAATCTGGCCCCATGTACTATTGAAGAGAAGCCGAGGGGACAATCCTCCAGCCACTAGCGGAGCACACCATAGGCACCTTGGATGCGTTATATCGGAACAATGCCGCATCCAATCTTTGCCAAAAATGACTGAATATCTGAAGCGAGCTCAAAGAATGTGAGATATTTGCTCAATTATTTCCTACAAAAAAAATGACATAAGCCCTAACAGCTAAGTAAATTTTCGTTTCAATTAAATAATCACAATTAAGTTGAGTTGGATTAGATAAATTATGGCTTATAAGCAGTTCTTGACGTAAATCGTTATATTACATTGATAAAAAACAAAAAATATACTACGTTCAAATAGGCTCTTGGGTGTAGGAAAATATATCCTACCAAAAATAAACGGCATAAATTCAACAAACATTATTTTTCATCAACAATATACGTATATACATATTAAATGATGTATCATACAGATAAATACGGCGTATTCGTTTAAATATTTTGGACAAGTCAAAAATTTTAAATGATAAAATTTAAGGTCATCTACACTAAACAGTGCAACAGCTTAGAGGGCGGATATAATTAGCATGAAAATAATGTAACATTAAGGAACTGATAAGACTTATCTAATGTATAACAGTATTGACACTTGACATACTATATATGTTAAATGGCAAGGGTTCCTAGTAAAACTGGTATTGCATAAAACGCAGCATCACTTATTTTGACGATCTTTACTTAGTTGAAGGTTCAATAAAGACATCTTATATTTTTTTACATACATGCAATAGTATACAATTATTCAGATTAAATAATATAAAAAAAAATTAAGCAAAAAGTATTTAGTTAAATATCAACAAAATGTAGAGAAAGCGAAATTGAAGTGAAACCGATTATTCTAACCAATTAATGCGCAATATCATCAAATTAAAAAAAAAACAAATCTGCTACGAAGGTATTTTTTTTTACAAATAATCAAATCTTTATATCGATATTTTAATAATTGAATTCAATGTATTTATTAGTACAATCGTTACAAAAACGTCTTAGTTCCCGATAGATAAATTATAATCAAATACAACGAAAAAGACAGCAAATAAACCGATATAAGATTACTTACGACTGTATTCGGAAACGGTGTAACTGAGCTATAAATGTTAACCATCTTAATATTGAAACGACAGTTAACTCAACTCTGTTTATAAATATAAACTGATTAAGCTAAAAACATATCGACAATACAGCAATTATATTTATCAGAGAACGTATAGATAAGCTAGCACTCATATATAAAACAAGTCGTATTATTATTGAACTCCTTAAGAGAAACCAGTTATAAATATGTAACCGACTGTACAAAGTTGGCTGACATATAAGAGCAATATATTAACAAAGCATTTACCAAACATTGTAATCCAACACGTATAACCAAGTTACGCAATTACAATATTGTATGTTCTAAATAGATACACAAGTGACACGCGCGAGTCCACGTGGAAGTGCACGTTGCACAAAGCGTGCGCGGGCGCAGATAAACTAGCACGCTGAAAATTACATGTTTCAAACGTTGACATTTCATCATTAGACAAAATGTGCAATTTTAAGACACTGAAGTATTAAATAGGAGACGGTTATTTTCTGTAGTGACATTTTACTGTTTCAGTAATATCGTTATTCATAGTCATTATTAACTGCAACTAGAAAATAATTTGTTTCTCATGTGAAACATTGGTATCTTGTAGGTACGATCGACTTGAATGCCGCGTGACAGCATGATTATATCTTACTACATTTGGGAACAAATTTGTATAAATTTTGAAGCTATTTGTATCCAGTTCGAAACATTATATTCGAGTTTTAAACGTGAAAACTAGTCAGTTTAAAGAGTCGCAGCTGCCTTAGTTGTAAACTGACTGGTATCTCCATACTCTCCGACGAAAACTACACTTCTTTGTCTATTTTCCATTTGCCTTTTCTCTTTTTACCACAATTCTGCACAAAAACAATTGTTTCGAAGCTCTTGGTTTTTTGAAAAGTATGCTTGATTGTTTTCACCTGGAAAACGAATCAAATCGAATAGTCGTGAATATTTATTTGAGTTTCATAATTTGCTTCGTGTACTAAATAAAAGTAGTCATTCTTCATATAAATAAAAATCAACCTAAAGAGTTTTATCAAATATTCTGTAAGGCAACATGTTTCTCTTTAAAATAAGTGTGTTGGAAACTTCCCTAATCGGCAGCACTAATAACATGGCACTCTGCCCAGATTGGCTTACATCAGTTCTAAATCACATCCGTTCTCTATTATCAATGTTGATTCCAATCTTGGCCAAAGTGACTGTTGGCCATACGAACTTGATACCACACAAAGGAAACATTTGTAAAAGAAATTAAGAATATTTTTTTATGGCAACTACAATAAAAAGAGGCGCAAAAAAGACTGCTTGAAAATATTAGACATGACCAAAGATATTTGATCAAATGTTGGACCCAACGGTATATCAAATTAAACGTAACAAAATTGGCAGGAAAAGTGAAAATAGCTTATCCCAAACATTGTAAATTGGAACGTGTATAAATCGAATAAAGGCCACGTGAAACTTAAATATTCCGAAATGGTTTAGTTGCGTAATATAACTAACAATGTATGCATTCTTTTTTTTTATTGCACATTGCACAAGTATCTTGTTATTACAATCCTACTTGGAAATTAATTATTTTGGAATTGTACCATAAATATCTAGTTATATAGGATTGGAAAGGATAGAAATTAACAGGGGTAATTAGACATTTTTGATATCGGCAAAAATAAATCTTAAAATTAGATTGTTTGTCAACAATTTGGAACCTCGCTGGGATGGAAGATATTCGTGATTTTACAATATCCCTAGTACTTTCGCAAACATCAAGGTCATTATACTGATTGACCTTTATCTTAATGTATATCTCCATTGAAGTTGTTAGTACTAATACATATTGGAATTTTTAAATCAACCTACCACATACATATGACGATTCATTTCTGTTATATGTAAGATAAGTACTTATTAAAATGAGGACTTAAAAATGCATATGCAAAATTAAAACAGCTACTGCCATACATACATACATACAAATCATTATCGCGTGGCGCGATGACAAGAATGTTAACAGCATTTCCCCGTTGAATCATATTTCCGATTCTATAGGCTAAGAATCGACCTGTATAGCGATGCAAATATTTTTAGCGGTATTGTGTTATTATTTATTATATAAATATGTTTGTGGTAGGGCTTTGTGTAAGCCCGACTAAGTAGGTTCACCCACTTATCAGATATTCTAACGCCAAACTACAGTACTCAGTATTGTTGTGTTCCCGTTTAAAGGGTGAATGAGCCAGTGTAAGTACAGATACAAGGGACATAACATCTTAGTTCCCAAGGTTGGTGGGGCATTGGCGATGTAAGGAATGGTTAATATATCTTACAGCGCCATTGTCTATGGGCAGTGATGACCATTTACCATCCGGTGGCCCATACGCCCATCCGTTAACCTACACCATTAAAAATTTTATTTTTTTTATTCAACGGGGAAATGCTGCTTGTATTCTTGCCACCATTCCACGCGGTCATGATTTGTGCAGTAACTATTTTAAATTTTTATTTGTTATGTAAATATTAATAATTCTTACGTAAATAAATAAACTCTCACTGTACATACAACATCATGTATTGTATATAAATAATTATTTGTATTTATGTAAGCTTACCTTACGACCTACCCTGATTATGTATTGATGTCACTCTCAGGTTGGGTATTCTGCAAGAGATGGGGTAATAACCGCAAGACCATATCAATTAATATCATATCAAGCCTTTATTTAGTTATTTTACTATCTCCATTTATTAGTCCTAAGCAATCTTCTGTGTTGATATCTTGTTGTATACAATAGAGTATATTAATAATAATCTTATGTTAATAATAATAAAGTAGTAGTTTGCTTCGTTGATCGCGCTAATCAGAAACTACCAGGCCGATTTAATAAGATCTTCTTGCGTTACATAACTAATTTATAAAGAACTTATATAAGAACGTCCAACGCGGTTTAAACTACACGGAGCTTAGTTAGATAATTATTAATTTTGGAAACATCTTCTGGTAAAAGCTCGTCATTGTCCGGTTATACAATTTATTTGGGTATAATATATATACGTATACGGATTTAAATATATAATTCCGTATAATTTGTCAGCGTGGTGGAATACGCACCTTACCTTCTACTCAACGGAGAGGCCTTAGCCCAACAGTAGAATATTATCAGACATTACTAACTCATAATATGCCATCTTCTAAGTCCTATTGGGTTGGTTTCACAACTCCTAGTAGACTTTTATGATACCTACGGATTTAGACGAAGACATCTTTTCAATTTTGCCAAAATCCGTAAGATATTTAAAGTGACTGAAATATTATTTCGTTTTTTAAGTATATTAGCGGCAAATGGATCAGTGGTGAAACTAAACTTGACTTCTAAACTCTACTATTGCAAATAGATTTTTTATCATTCCACAAGTTTGGCAAGAGTATTGTTTATATACTATTCTTAAAATAAACGAATGTATTATAGTATCTCCCACACAAAACACAGTGACTATTTTTGTCTTCAATCAGTTTCGAAGTAAATTGTGTACGTTATTGTTTTTATGATGCAATATTATGAAATTCAGTACCGATGTAATTTCTATTTAAAAGTAAAAATATCAACCTCAGACTGAAGTCTTATTCCGCATGCTGTATCAAATGGGGGATACGAACGTCGTACATGGCAAGATTACATCCGTGACCGATATCAATTATTACAAATTATTGAATAATCGTCAATTAAGATCAATGTGTTCTACACACTGGACTATTAAAAGAGAGATATACAAAACAATCATTTCGATTTAGATAAAACACACAAAACAAAACATAGTTAAAGATATAAATGATGATGTTGATGTCGTCCTGATTGTTTTCAGGCACGGCGGACTTAATGTGAGTGCATAAACACAGTGTCACTCATAAAACGATGGGACGGCCAATCTGACACAACCTAAAAGAGTTCAGGCGCACAACCAACAGCTTAACGTGCTTTCCGAGGCACGGGAATGTACACACTTCCAATTACTAGTCTCCGAGCTGATACTGATATTTTTTCGATAGAAAAACCAGACAAGTGGTTTGATTATTGACCAATCCTTCTCCAATGATTATAGCCATTGGAGAATTAGCCAGTGGCAGTGGGCCGGTCACATCTGTATAACTGATAGACGATGGAGCAAGAAGGTTCTAGAGTGGAGACTGATAATCAGCAAGGGTAGTGTAGGACACCCTGCGGCACGTGGATGACAAGGGCTAAAGATCGGGCTCAGTGGCGCGCTTTGGGGGAGGCCTACGTCCAACAGTGGGATAATACAGACTGATCATGATAATGATGATAATAAGCTTTGAACCAAGAACCTCGAGATCTACAGTCTTACATCTAGCCAATCAACCAACGAGGCAGTGGAAGATATAAATATGCAATTATTATCTAAGAGATAAAATATGTACGAATAGTACGCTATATACAAAACAAGGAACAAATCCAACTCACACTCAGAGATAATTATCGTCACAAACAGACGCTACGCTGTTTGTTGTTATATAACGATTTATATTATTTATTATCGATAGAGAATAACATTTGCCAACATTAAACATAGCACACGTTGACATAAATACAGATAACATAATGATACTAAGAAATTGCATTGTTTATTATGATAATGGTTCGAAATATTGTTTCCTGATGACAATTAATTTACAAAGAAATAAATCAACAAAACCTTATTTGTAAATTTAAAAAAAAAACTTGATTAGAATTTATTTCTAGCCAGTAATCAAAATATTTTACAGTTTTAATCATGGTCTATAGTTCGTAAAGTGGTCTTAACCACTGTCATTGAGTCTTTTCGTTATTAAATAAAATATCTACCAGCAAAAATTAATTCTTTGTCACTGGCATCTGACATCTAATAGTAAACTTTTACTTATCAATATACTAACGAGCGTGTAATTTAATTGCTTAAAAAAATAAACTATTTATTTTATCATCCGTTCATCTTGATATAATCTACATTCTGAACAGGTGGTAGTTTTTTTTGTAAGAGTTTTAAATAATATTATTAATAATAATATCGTTTTTATATGCTACTACAAAACCTTATTAAAAATAGAATTTTTATTATTTCGCGGTGCTAAGCAGTGTAAGACGTGAAAATAAAAACCATCTTTTATATATTTACTGGGTAGTAAAACTTGGCTGAGTGGCTTCGTGCAAGACCATCTGGGTAGGTATCACCCACTCACCACATACTGTTCCGGTTTAAAGGGTGAATGAACCTGTGTAAATACAGGCCGAAGTGATGTAGCACATTTTCTCCTAATGTTTGACCATTGACGATGTAAGGAATGGTTAAAACTACTTAACCAATATTTATGGGCAATAACGTTTTAAATAAAAAATATAGTAATAAATACACCAGTACACAGAATATTTATTTATTACTTGTTTTATTTTATAAATATTATAGTCCTGAAGTTAAAAATACAAATAACAAAAATCTCCTATTCTCATTCCACGCGCGACTCTCTTTTGTTTTTTTAATAATCGTTTTGCGCGGGAAAACATCTTGTATTACTTTTTAAAGCAATACGAATGACGTTCTGAAATCGATTACACTTTTATGAAATCGGATTCAATAACAAAATATGACTATATTAAATATATAATTATAATATAAATGTAACTACATAAATAAGTATTTCTAACAAAAGTTTTTTATTTGAAACGTAATTTCCTCCGAGATGTTTAAATAAATTATCAACTTACATCATACAATGTAACAAATGTTCCATTTCAGTAAACATTCATGTAACGTTTTATTGTTGTAGATATTACATAACATTTCGTAAAATACACCATATCGTCTGTTTGCGTGGAATAATGTCCGGAACCGAAGGAATATGTTCTAGAACAATCTATTTATTATTTGAGTCGAACTAAAGTTAAGTATACATAGTTGATTTGAATTTTACAAGCAATTGTTATTTTGTAGTGTCATGTGTCTTAACCTAAGATTGAGGGTTCAAACCCGGACACTATTTTTTTTTTTTGTTTAGTATTTATAACTCAAGACGTCTATGGTGGTAAAGGAATCTGAAGTAACTGCATGTGTTGTATGGAAATTTGCCACATCTGTATTCGTGAAGTCGTATTGGAGTCGCGTGGTGGAATAGGCTCCAACCCCTATCCCCAAAAGAAGAGGGACACACTTTTCTGGGACATTAACAAATTATTACTTTACGTTTTGTAACATGGAGTCACGAATCAAAAAATAATACCAAATTTTTCATTAAATGTTATCAACCAATAGAGTTAGCGTATGTACAGCTTTTTTTTGTTTACAACACGATTTTATTCAATTTAAGCTAACTTGTTTTTTAAGTCGCTATGAATAAACATTCCCAACAATATTAAAAAACGAGTTTGTTTTGCAATCATTCGCCAAATATACACATAAACGTAATATCATTGACGTAACACGAGATCTCCGAAACTATAGGTGCGATTTACTTGGAAATTTATCATAGTTACACCTCACACGACGATACTATAAAATAATAAAATAACGTTACTATAAATTGACGACCTCCGTGGTCGAGTAGTGTGTACGCCGGTTTTCATGGGTACGCCACTCCGAGGTACCGGGTTAGATCCTCGGCCGAATCGATTTAGAAAAAGTTCATTGGTTTTCTATGTTGTCTTGGGTCTGGGTGGATGTGGTACCGTCTTTACTTCTGATTTTCCATAACACAAGTGCTTCAGCTACTTACATTGGGATCAGAGTAATGTATGTGATGTTGTCCGATTTAAAATAAAAAACAAATAACTTTTGGAAATTTCAACCAAAAGGTAGGAAATGGGCGGGGTAACTTTGCGCGAATTTTACCCGTTCGAAGTCGGGACGGGCTTGGTCTTATATAATCGTCAATGTCAAACCAGGCGTCAGGCTTGAGCTGCACGTGTTTGACTCACGTTTAATATTAGTTTATTATTATATAATCATCGTGTTTAATAACCTTGACTTTGTTATTCACGTAACGTTTTAAGTAAACGACGATTGTTGTTGCAAAAAATATTATCGTCCCACAATTGGACAAGGTTTCAATTATTCGAAGGAATGCTTTGCATCTAACTAACTAATACGGTGATAGAACTTTATTCAAGCCTGTCTGGTTACCACCGAACAGGAGTACTTAGTATTGTTGGTTGGAAATGAGTGAGCCAGTGAGTTCCTAAGGTTGATGGCGCATAAACAATGTAAGAAATAGTCTTACTTTAAAATAAAACTGTAAAGGCGGCAATAAGGAATTATTTCAGTGGTAACTGGTAAAGAATGGTTTATTTCTTTAACAAATGTACCAGAATAGAGACAGGTACAAAAATTATATCAAATGCAAAACTTAGTAAAATAAGCTAATTGATGGGAGTTCGTCTGTCTGTCTGTCTGTTCCTCTTTCACGGCCAAACTGAACAGAATGTCATTAAGTTTAGTATGAAACATGCTTGAACCCGAAGGATGAATATATGTTTTTTTATAGTAACGCCTGACAACCAACTATTTAAATTCGAACGAAGCCACGAGCGACCATTGACAAGTCGGTCCCTTTTTTAACTCAGATGCCTGTTTGTCAATCTTTGTGTTTGTTAGTTATTGAGCGTTAGTGTTATGAATAAATAAATTTACGAAATAAAATTAGTTAAACAAGGTTTCCTCACAGTGAACGTTGAACCTACAATTTTCGGTTACGATTCATCTGTACCGACAAACAACTGGGACATATCGCTCATATAAATTCACTCTGATAAACAAATACTATATGCTATATTTGGATAACGAAAAAGGGATATCGTGATTAATTTTGTGGATACGTAAAGTTTATTGATTTTCGGAAAATGTTTGATTACATAAGGAGCGTTTACTCTGACAGAGCAATTTGTTTTTACAAAGAGTTTTCAGGTAATTAAATGGTCGCCAATATTACTTTAATATTATTATTATTACTATTGCCTATCCTTTTTGTTCTGCATATCAATTACTTGCTGCAAATCAGCAATAGTGACTGATATGCCGACGGCACCGCAGACATCTTATTTACCGGCCGGTCTAATATTTTTCGGTAACGCGTCTAAGAAAACAAACTTGCGTCCGGAATCAGTTGTTGTTAATCATAGTCTTATTCTACCATAAAAAATCATATCAGAACGGCTGAACAGATCTGAATGTAATTTGGCACAGATATAGTCTAGTCTTGAATAGTACGTAGCGGTTTTTCACTCACCCTTCAAACCGGAACACAACAATACTAAGGTATCGTACGTTCATCAGATATTCTACTGCCAAACAGTAGTACTCAGTATTGCCGTGTTCTGATTTGAGGGGTGAGTGAACCAGTGTAACCACAGGCACAAGAGACGGAACATCTTATTTTCCAAGGTTGGTGGTGCATTGGTGATGAAAAGAATGCTTAATATTTCTTACAGTGCCATTCTCTATGGGCGGTGACCATTTACTATCAGCTGGTCCATTTGCTCAATCGCACAAAGCCTAAGCGAATAGTCGCAAATACCGACCAGTATTAAATCTAACGACGTGATAACGCTACACACGTGTAATTCAACAATAAACAGAAGCCAAAACTAATCCAGTTTATAGTTCGATGCGATTTTGTAATTTCAAGGTTACGTGTGTGTATAAAGTTCCGCGGAAAACGTGGTTCAATATTACCCATAATATACAATGAATGTTAAAGTTGTAAGAATAAATTCATAATCGAATTAAGTTATATGAAATTTGGGGGGGGGCGCTCTTTGACATTTCATATAGTCATTTGAAGGCAATTTATAATTGACTTAAAATAGAGGAGGACGTTGTCTTTGAACATATATTTTGTAAATCTAACGTTAAATTGTAACGTAAATCATGGCTAATTAAACTTTAAAGTCATGAAATATTAAAAAATAATAATAATAATAATAGGCTGCCTTGTCGCTGCATTGTGTGACTACTGCGGATTTTTAGATAAAATAGACAAAAAAAGTTTATTTTAACGCTTAATATTGTTAGAGAGACACATATTATAGTGCGCAAGTGTGTGCTCAAACACAGGTGATTCATTTACTCATTCACTCTCATAATGTTATGGAACGAAAGATCCAAAAGGATGGAAAGAGTTCACGTGCCGGAACAACTGCATCACGTGCTTTCAGAGGCACCGGAGTTTACACACTTCCAAACCCTAGACTCTTTTTAAATATTTTTCGATTGAAAACTCCAATACAGGGGGTATTGGGTTTTAATATAACTACTAGACTAACGAGTCAGTATGATTACGATACCAAGAATAGTGAATTCGAACCTCCATCCAGGTGGATCGCAGAACTAGAGAAAATCGCGGAACCCGATCTAACACCGCGAACTACGATTCTCTGAACGGTTATGAAAATTCAAATATGGAATTCCATTTTCAAAACAATATTGAGCGTAAAATAATAAAAAATAACTAAACAATTAAAATAATAAAACAGTGTATTAAAACGAAATAAAAACAAGTTACGACAGTTAAAACGTGACAATTAAAGTAAGTAAGCGAGTAAGTACCCTCCGACCTAATTATACGTTCAGATAACACACGTATGTTACACTTTTACAACGTTTCCGGGGAAACCTTGAAAATTAAGCAACTGTTATAGATAAAGGTGTATTCTAGGAAAACGGTCAGTAAAAACACTTTTATTTCATTATATTTATTAATTAATTATAAAACGTACGTTGTCATTAAGGTCGACATTCGAGTAAATTATTTATTTTTGTTGATGGAATTAAATAATTTTAATATATTAAAAACATTTATAATGAACTAAATAGGTTATTATGACAGGTGATAGGTGAGAAGTCTTTGTTATATTGAAAATTGTACACAAATTACCGAAATACACTACATATATACAATAAACGAATAATCTTCTGCTTTATGCGCTTCAGTACTGAAGGTCGTGTTTCCTGAAACACTGATAGATCGACTAGCTTACTCCAAAGTACTCTGTTCTCAGCTTGTCTTAAGGCAGTCAATAAGAGAATATATGTCTTTAATCTGTTCGGACCTGAGGGTAGGTGATCGACCGTGATATTTTACCCTCGACCGTTCCTACTACAACCAGTTTGACCAAAGTAAATAACTCGTTAAATGGTCTGGAAGTATGTAGATGGTCAATAATGGATTTGTTAGTGCCTTTTGCTGCTCATGGTAACCGTTACATTCGTCTGCAACACCATATTGCAAAAGTTTTCGATCTTCTTTCGTTCAGCTGCACAGCCTGATTCCGTGAAATTATCACTAAAATAATATTAAGAAAAATATATATTACTTACTTCCAAATTAGTATTATTTTAAATTACATTCTTATATTGCGAATGAATTACGTAATCGACATTCCAAATCGGTATTAACTTTGCCTATGTTAAACTTAAATCGAAACGAAAATTCAGAGGGAAATATAAATTTAAAATTAAAATATACTTCTACAATGACTTATAAATACCTGAACTACGAGGCCCTGCTTTACATAACAACAAAATACACCTATGGAAGAACAGCTCGCACTTAGGAGCAAAAAAAATAATATATAAAATTTAAAAATCGAATGCTTTTATGTGTGTTTGTGTGTGCGTGATGGCCTGGATTAAAATTTCATAGTATTCGGAGGTAATATTTGATGAGCAAGCGGCGTTAGTCCGTAATAATTTGAGATTTATGATATATAGTCTTGATACACTTAAATACTGTAATAAAGTATATTTTAAATTTTGTTATTTGATTGTTGTTCTTATTGTATAAGTCTGGGAATTGTAAGTGTGTTCGCGAAAAACACATGAGGCCGTTGGTACCGCACTTGAACTCTTTCAGTCGGATTTACGTCCCATCCAATCCCATATAAGAGTGAAGGAATATAAATAAAGATAGTATACTGCGTGATTTAACTTGCTTGTACTTACTTAATTGGTCAGGAGAACATTATAATATCAAATGTTATGACGTAACACAACCATTATCAATAAAAATGTATAATGTATATTTAATTTAATGAATAATCACTAAGAAACTTTATTTACATAATAATTAATCCTTAAATATCTACAAATATGAATTAAGAGTAGTTACTGCATAAATCTTGACTGTGAGGAACGGTGGCAAGTTGCTAGCATATTTTTATGCACATTAAACCTAATCTAGACAGTCGTAAAACATTCTGTTAAACAGTTAAATTGAACGGAGATGGTACCATCGTAGCACAAAGCCTGACCACAAGTACATAGTTGTTATTATTATAATTGCGTAATAAATTTTCCTTAGTCGCATTCCACTTTCAAGGTAAAAATTATTCCATCTAATAATGCATAGTTGCTTATGTAAGTACGTGATAATATGAACGTTTCGAAGTATTATGTCACGATACAAACAGATAAGCGAGGAATGTTAAACTTTATTAACAATAATAGAATTAAGATATCATATTAAACAAATTAAACGAAATTAGAACACGTGATTTCTTTCTAGTTAAAAAAAACGGGACAAGCGCCAGCGTATTTACACTTTTTTTATTCACTTTTCAAATTCACTTCGGTGACTTGAATGTGTTGAATACTTTTCTGCGACATAAGTACCCGTATCGACTAACCCTCATGTGTGGAAAAGCGTCGTGAAATAATTCCTAAGAAGAAAGAAGTTTTTAGCCCAGTAGGGGGATATCTACGAGCAGATACTTAACTCATATGAATATCCTTAACTTATGTCATATTTAAAACTAAAGTTTTAATTCCGTGCCATAATTAATTCTAAAGATTCCTTGATGTCTCAGTAGTGCCTAGTTTCTGTATTCTTCCTGACTTTTCACTATATAAATAATGCTTAAGTTAAACGTCTGTTAATTGTCACTGCGTTTCTAAATATTCAAAGAATAGTTTAAGAACTTTAATCAACCACCAGTTCTGTAATTTGCCAGTAATGGGTGTATCACGGTTGTATGAGCGACAATCCTCATATTTCTTTAAAATAGAAAACATCTAAACCTGTAGCTTAAACTAAAATCATTGTTTTAATCATAGCGATACCGAACACTACATCTGTATACATATCTAAGGGATATCATATGGATTCCACCAACCCGCATTTGAGCAGCGTGGTGGAATATGCTCAAAGGGAGGGGCCTTAGCCCAGCAGTGGGAAATTTACAAGCTGCTAATGTAATGTAATGTAAAAAAAGTGTTGGAGTTTTGATACTCTACAAACTTCAGTACTTTCAAATCAGAGTATTATGTAATTTTACGATTTTAATCCTTTTAATATTTGTCTGTAGTTTGTGACAATATAAAACCTCTTACTTGCGGAACCGATAAATGATGCATAGTTAAGTTAAACTAAGTTTAAACTGAGATATTTTATTGTGTTTCTCAGGACGGACATTCAAAGTTTATTGAACCTACATACAACGGTAACAATTAGATAAACTACTGATTAAAAACACAGGTACATTTATCTTTCCTTTAAAATAAAAAAAAATTATCATTATTGTCAAAGTGTATCTGATTTTCCGATTTATTATCTAAATAGTATTTCAAATTTCAGTTATAATCTACAAGAGGTATACATAGAGTGAGTTTTAATTTTGGTCCCAGAAGTGACCAACAAATTAGCGCCGAACACTGACGGAGCTGGACTTTTTCTAATAGCATTGCTATGTATAAAAGTACGGAACTGTAAGATTTTATTAAAGATCCCGTTGCCCAGCAGCGGGACAAAAAAGTCTGACTATTTAATAAAAAGAAAAATAATTACTTACATAAGTAAAACATTATCACTAATCGAACTTACGTCATGTTTCCTTCAGTAAATAACATTCCGATTATCAAATTCTTGTTACAAGATAATTCCAACTTTAAAACTAATTCCATTACGTAAAACGAAGCCCTAGTTGTTTACGTCACACATAACCTACGCCAACAGTCTTTATGTAGATTAAGATTTTTTACAATGTCTACTGTGTCTCAATTAATAATTAATTGTAGTTGTATTGTTCTTACATCAATCGATCGATTATCTCACCCGACTTTGCACGACTGTAGATTTTGTTTTATACAATCTGTACTTATAGCCTTTGATTATTTATACATACGTCTTGATAGACTGTCGAAGCTAAGAACGCGTAGAAAAATAATAATGTCCAACTGATGGCAACTAGGTACACGCACACCAGTAAAAAAGTATGACGTTTGGTGAATGTCAAACGTGGCTGTCACGCACACTAAGATGATGAAGTTGGCTCGTTTGTTTTAGTTCCTTTGTAATGCGACGTTCTATCTAGATGTATAATTAATAATCTAAGCTTATTCTGACTGACTGTCAACGTACATACGAAAGTACCGATTAGAGATGGCTGAAATTTGGAACACGTGTTTAGGTCATAACGTAAGCGTCCAATAAAAAAGTATTTTTCGGAATTTCAAATTTAAGAAGGGGTAAAGGAATGAAGCGTCAATACCGCAATGGTTTACGGGCCGCCTAGCGCTGTAAAAAATCGCAGGTTCGATCCGGACCCCTTGGGCTATTGTCGTCCCCACTCCTAAAAAAAAGAAATAAACTTAAAAGGAGGGGTAAATAGGAATATTAGCAATTCCTTAATTAGTTTGGGGCATTGCTAGTATTCTATTTTTAAAAAAAAAATTGAGGTCCATTTTTTTCAATTCAATTCACAAAAAAACTTTTCATCTCTATGTATTTGGTATACTTAGCCTCAAATAAAGTCAGTTGTGAAGAACAGGGAAAACTTAGATAAATTTTATATACATAATTACTTATATATATATACTTACTCAATAATTAAAAAGAATACCATCAACATTAACCAGTTACAAATAACGTAAAAAAGACAGTTATGTATTTGTCAGTATAATCAAACAAGTGCGATTTAAACGCAAACGTTTGCGTTAAAAAATACTATAGAGAAACAGCGTTACATAAACTAGCCAGGGACGCTGCACGTTTATCTATATACATTTTTGTACAGAACAACGCGTGACCTACACACTGTTATATAGAAACGTGACAGCCAAGGCAAGCCGCTGACGTATTAATCTGGTTTGTAGATAATTGTCAATTAACTCTCGCGTATGTTTTCTGCATGTATATACAGTGCCGCTGACATTGGATAACAATTCGTTTTAATTGCATTTAGACAATATAGCTTTAACTACACCCTGTACCAATACAATATACGTAACAGTACCGATTAGGTGTATTTAACTGAAGTACTCGTAGTTAAATTATTCTAAAAAAACAGCATTGTAAATCTGTTTATTTGAAAAGAGCAACTATGCGAGTTTCTTGCCGTTTGTTCTCGCTGGAGGCTGCTTTACGAAACGGTGGTAGTATTTTAATATCGACGATTCAAAAACGCTTCGTTGTGAAGTTTACTTGAATATAATTAATTTGATTTGATTTCGATTTGATTAGTTATCGTCAACGGATTCGCTTTGTCAAAGTCGAAGTGAAAAAATCTTATTTCAATATAGAAGTGTCACACTTGTTTATTGATAGTTAAATATCTACCCCCGGTTCGGACATTAACACCTCGGACCTGAGAAGAACCGACGAAAGAAACTCAGCGGGATTATTTTTTTTAAATGTCATTTTTACAATAATTGTTTTCATACAGTAACAATAAGTACATTTTTGTTATTTTAAACAGCCTGGTGGCGATCATCTAATTGGTGTGCGATATAATAAATAATTAGTGTTGTAATATCTATAATAATACTAGACTAGATTATTTAACTGCCTCGTTTATCAGTGGTGCGCTTCGAATCAAAATGTACTGAGTTCAACCCTTGCGTTAGGTATATCTGCTTCGCTCGCGTGATGCTGCTAATGATTGTAGAGTGATGTTATATAGTCGATGACCTTTCTCAATAAAGGCTATCGCAAGAATACTTTTTGAAATCGGACGGGTTAATCGCTCGCACGCTCGCTATTTTATTAAGTTAAAAGCCTGTAATACCTAAACCTGAGTTAATCAAATAGATTAAGTATCTCTAATTAAGAAATAATATATTTTTATTAATAATGTATTATATTATTTATTGAAAAATATTAATTGCTGATAATAATAAAAAAAAATTTAACGCTGGTCACACTTACTACAAATAACGGTCCAAATTAATTATACACATGCGTATTTTGAAAATAAACGAAGCGTTAATATTATTTTGATAAGTGATTATTTACTTTTATTATCTATTTAAAATATTGAATTTCGAACAGTCTCGCATTAAGAAAAAAATAATTTGCGAATTATAATTCACAGTTAATACTATTAATAGATTTATATGAAGTCACATTGAGTTTAAATTTTTTTTTTAATTAATTTTTTATAGTCAAAATTTTCTACGGTCACGTAAGAGAAGCCAAAAAATCTCTTATACGATAATTAACAATAAGATCATTTTTAATTAAAACTCCTGACAATGTGGGGAATTGAGAAATCGCAACGTGACAACCAATCACGTGGCTCAAGCAAAACGTGAACTGAGTTTTCGCGCTCATTATGTAAGGACGAGAACTGTAGCGGGATAACGGATCCCGGGAATACGGGATTATGTATATTAAAATTTAAAAAAATATATTAGCATATAAAATTGCACGTTATATATTATGCACTAAATAACATACACAATCAAATAAATTAAAAACCCTTGAGATAATTAAATAAAAATAAATAAAATTTATATATAAAATCCCGTGTAAATTAAGACAATAACATAAAATTAAATTAAGTAATGTTATATTAAACCTCTTTATAATAGAAATAGATAGAGAAAAAGAGGTCGTCTGTTTGTAGGTATAGAACTTTTTCATTACGTGACGATATCGTGTAAAAGAATTTCGTTCCAATAAAAATATTTAATGCTTATTTTACATAACTGCAGTGCAGATGTGTGTGTGCGATACATGACTTTTGACTACGAGGCCTGAAGAGGCATCTTGCGGGCTGGCATGGCGAGGGTGACTGGTGCAGCTCAGTCATGACTGTACTAGTCGTCTTCGGGTTTGGCCTCCACTTCCACTTACCATCAGGTGGAGTGGAGTTATATGTCTGTCCGGGCATAACAAAAAAAAAATTGGTCTTATAATTTTTTTTTTAAATAATATTTTAACCTTGTATAAGGCACATGAGTATAACACTGCCGACTTGTCAAGCTCGCACTGAGAATTCTTGACATATCCCTATATATTTCAATGGGGACCAGGGATTTGAAAGTGGGACCGCTTGATTCATAGCCATTCAAGCTAACTACTAAATAAATGAGACAGTTGTTAATTAATTAATAGCGGTATGAATCAACATCTGATATGATTATGATTTAATTATAAATGTATGATTAATGTATGATTCCCGTCGCGTCGACTTTGCACCCGTGAACTTCGATTACGTATAACGTATTATATCTTAAATAGGGAATTTTGTTAATTATATGTTCCTGTGTATTATGTATGTGTGTTTTAGAGTAATTAAAATACTTAATCATACTTATTAAAACAAAAAAAAAATTCTTTAAAAATTTCAGATGTCTAAGATTTTGCAAAACTGTTCAAATATAAAAAAAAAATTATTATTATGACAGTATAAATACCGCAGTTATATAAATGGCTTTGTGCTTACTTTGTAATACTTACAAAGTTAACAATACTATACAAAGTACAGTTCATGTTAGACAAGCGCTTTATAGACGTCAGTTTAGAATTTAAATGCAATGATATAACCGGATCGGAATTAATATATCACAGAAGAATCGTCAAGAAACTTAATAGTCATAGGAGTTACTAATTATTTGATCAAGGAAAAAACATAGAATTTAATATATATTAATATTCATTTTTATTTTTTGATATAGATGTGATTTGAAGTGATCACCACCGCCCATAGACAATGACGCTGTAAGAAATATTACCCATTCCTTACATCGCCAATGAGCCACCGGCTTTGTGAACTAAGATTTTATGTCCCTTGTGTCTCTAGTTACACTGGGTTATTCAACCTTCAAGCCGAAACCCAACAATAATGAGTACTGATGTTTGGGAATAGAATATCTGTTGAGTGGGTGGTAGCTACCAAGCTAGCTGCTCAAAACCCTACCACTAAGTAACTACGTAAATCTCCGATACTATTTAACTAAAATTAAATTTAATAACTTTAATATCAAGTTAATAAATACAGTTACATCATCAATGCTAAATATTAAAATTTCAAGCGTTATTAATTAACTTATTGTTTATTGTATGAAAAGCATTTTTGGGTTGATTTTCGTCAATTCACGGCCTATTTCGGATTGTCCTCGTTCGCTTTATTCAGCAATTCAAGTATTTAACAGCAATAAAAGTGACATGTCTATCTATGTATAAAATATAAAAACGAAATATTTATCACTGAATCAGATCTGCGAAGCTATAGATCAGATTGACTTAAAATTTAAATACTTACTAAAAGGAAGATTAAACTTCAATGAAGAAATGGAAAGGGTAACTTTGTGTAAATTACCCGAACGAAGTCGGGACGCGCATCCAGTTATAATATATCATTAGGAAATCCTCATCAATCACGACTTATCGTTGTGACATTTCCCATTTAGGGAATACACGAACAAACAGATTGTAACACTCATATCGGTATTTTGTAATACATACGACCGATATTCGTAACACACTATGAATTTTATCAGTAAACATTATCAGCCACGGTAAATGATGTAATTCTAGGTTAAACAAATTTGATAACGGTGGATTTAACTCACCTATATATCGTTGCCTAAGAGAAATAGATTGTTGATTTACTCTTTATTTTACTTCTAATTTCTATCCGTAGGGGGGGAGGGAGTGTACCTGTAAACACATATTATGTACCACTTAAAACGTGTATGCAAAATAATGTTGATCGGTTTAGTAATTCAGTAACAACGTAACAAACAAACGAACTAATAAGTATTTTTTGAAACAGGAAATTATATCCTTTGATTTTCCAAAAATGTAAGTAACATCTACTTTTGTCACAAATATAAAAATAAACTAAAACACAGGATACAGATAATAAAATCATGCATGCATAAAGTGATTTTAATGTACAAACATTGAAAACAATTTAAACGATTAATAAATTAAGAAATAAAATTAACATGATTATACTTATACTTATTGATACTTATTTAAAGTGGCAAAAACTTTAATTATACAGCTGTTGGGCCAATTAAAGTTAGTAGGCTGTTCGTCCTGCGCCTAAGCTCTTTCAGGTCTTGTCGGATTTACCGTCCAATCGGATAGAATAGAATGTGTATCTGTGCTTGCTGTTCTCCCTTGTGATTGGTCAGAAGAACATCATCATGACATAAAAAATCTCATTTTTGTATTAAGCAACATTAATATTACTTTATATAAATATGTTATTGTTGCTACCATTTTATAAAGGAAACTATGTATGTTTGGATTTCTCTGTACGCTTAATATAACCTATTATTTATAAGCTAACCGGTACGTCCCTTTAAGTGAATGTTGTAACATTCTTTTGGAATAATAATCATTTTCAAACCTTATTATTACGTCCTCGCGGAAAATGAGTTGGTTGGCCAACTACAGCACCACGCGCGCTCATTGGTCAATCGCGCGCTTCTCCGGCTGCCTGTTACATACTTCCGTCCCTATTCACTAAATTACCCTCACAGATATTAAAAAAGCAAGCGAGAGGAAAGATGTCAATATTCAACATATGTACTTTTATTGTTATAAAATCTGCAATGCTATTCTAGAATTCACTTAGTATCGTACTCATGAAATATTAAAAACCGCTGGCGATACCTTATTTACATACATATATTGTATAAATGTTATTGTTATCACTATCGATAGAGTTCTGCGGTGAGTTTCGAGACAAGCGGGAAGATACCCACTACGAATTCGGTTAATTACCTGAAAATAATACTTTTACACTGTTTATGGTAATACTCATCAGCTAATTACAAATTTAATAAATATTACTATAATTACGCAATTTATCTGAATTTCTAATAGTTTATTTATTATAAATAACAAAGAGAAACAAAATAATATTATTTAAATATGGACTTCAGGACTCTCGGCAGAGGTGAAACTTAAGTAATAAATATACATATATGAATTAAAACAAATAAATATTTACTTATTTATTTATTAAGTTTATCAACAGTTGTTACATTAATATCTTACTTTACTATAAAATAGAACTAAATATATCTAACGCTAATGTACAACTAATTAAAGATAAACACTGCATGCTTATTCTAAAAACTTATAGACTAAAAATGATTTATATTCTTAAATTATGTTATACTAGTTAAAACAAAAAAAAAGAGAAAAAAGAATACCAGGAAAAAAAAAATTTACCCATACTAGAGGAGACCTAAAATTAGTTACAATATAAGGGTATATATAAATATATAGTTTTCTTAATTTATTTTAAACGAAGTTTACAATATACGCGACCTGCACAGACAAGGCAATAGACAGCGGTGACCACTTTTTACTACCGCTTAGAGACTAGAGAGCGTCACACCCCCGTCGATAAAAAAATATTAAAATATAATTCATATTTTATCGATACCTTGAATCCCGGGAACGAAATTCCCATCCCTTATTTTATATAACAATCACTTTCACAAATACAATGTGTATATTTAAACCTTTTGATCAGTCAGTGGAAAAGTAAAAGAAATTATTCTAGAGAATTCTTTTAAAATGTCGTACGCCTTTATAAAGTTTTTGTTTTAAAAGTGAACAGCATGTGACCGACGGTTCACGTGGCGTCTGAAGCAGGCTTTGTTATTTGTTCTTACTTTATACTGTTTCGCTTTCATTTTCATTCGGACAATCAATAGACTAAAACCAACCTGGCAAGTTTTCATAAGTTTTGTTTATAGAACTCTTTGGAACAGTGTAATAATAATAAGTTTACGTCAACACGTTTTTTGCAGAAATGAGCGTCAATTTTTTACGTAAGTATTTTTATTTCCACGGGAGGTAATTTTGTTGTATTATTGGGTTTTTAATTATTTATTATTTTTTAAAAAACAATAAAATAATTATCAAATTTTAAGAACTTTATACGACTAACACAACTCGCCTTTCAATTGTGAGTTCGTACGAGCACATATGATTATCTAAGCGATACGTTAGCGATTTATTGAAATGGCTACTTTATCTTGCTTTGAATTTGAAGCCAATAATAAAAAAAAAAAACCACCATAGGAAGGTGAAAATAATACCACATATTTTGTATACAACGTCCATACGTTGAGAACATTCCCCAAAATTATAATTGACTTTACAGTACAACACAAATAAAAACCTCGTTGGTTTGTTAGTTAAGTAATGAGGCAGATCAAGTTCCTGGGTTCAATTTATCATCACAGCTCATCATCATACGACAACATGAAGTTCCCAGTAATGTATGTTATTTTATGTTATAGGCGGCAAATGGGCCACCTGATGGTAAGTGGTCACCATCGTCCCCAGACATTGGAGCTGTAGGAAATGTAACCATTTCTTACTGATCTGTGGGTGGTACCTACCCAGACGGGTATGTACAAAGTGCTACCACAAAATCAAATATTAATAAATAAAAAATTTTGTTAAATTTGTATGTTTGTCCTATGTTCGTAAGCTAGTTATTCTGCGAAGGTTCGTAAAAGCAAGTTGGTTTTTTTTTATTATTTTGAAAAACAGATATTTTTCAATATATAATATAATACCTTCGTTTGATGAAAACCGTTGCCACATCCGCGCGAAGCCGTCACGGGTAGCTAAATATTCTGATAGTATAGAATGTCGTGTTTATATTTAGAATTAATTAAATAATTCGTAAACGTGATATAACGTCCCGTTTCGAATATGGCCACTAAAAAGTTGTGATAACAAATTATTTAACTCTGATAACGATTGTGACAACATCAATTAATTTTATATGAATTAGTATTGATATGTTTTAGTAAAAATGTTTTGTTATAAGGATATATTATATAAATGTCATTGTATTTAACTGATTTTCCTTTGTATTTCAATTGTTGATAAAGAGTAACTCCTGAGTATATTGCCGATTTTTAATCCATATTCCGAACCGGTCGGTGGTAGCTTTAGGTTTAAACAGTTCTGTAAAATGCCTACTTGAATAAATTATATTCTGATTTTTTTGGTTATTTGAAACGAAGACAAGTAAATGATGATGTTGATTTCAATAATAATAATATAAGGCCTACGATAAACATTAGCCTAGTATGTATGTAGAGCTGAAAGAAAACAGACAAAACCTCCGTGCCTTAATAAATGCATTTGAATCAATTCGAAGAGATTATTTTTTTATTTATAATAAGTAGGCGGACCAGCAGATGGGCCATCTGTTGTTAAGTGGACACCACCGCCGACAGACTTTAACCATCCCTTACTTCGCCACCAAACTTGGGAACTAAGATGTTATGTCTCTTGTGCCTGTAGCTACACTTCACTCACCCTTCAAACCTGAACACAACAATAATGAGTACTGATGCTTTGCGGTAGAATATCGGAAGAGTGGGTGATATCTACCCAGTCGGGCTTGCACAATACCCTAACACCAAGTAAATCACTATCGTCCTTAATTCGTCAATCTTTGATCACGTGATACATTCGATGTTATGCTATGCTTTTTTCTTGGTGTTTTTCAGGAATTCGTAACTGTTCAAGTGTTTTCTTAGTATTTCGTCTATAAATCATCATAAGCTCTACCTCGTGTACATTCACAAGCCGCATAACAGCAGCGTGGTAAACCTGGTAACAGAACTTCACATGATAACAGTCCTTTTCCCGATACATTTACGGGCTGTTATTAAATATAACCAACATCTTACGAACGCACGATTAGTCTCAAAGAAGTGGTTTGCACTTCTAATAGTTCCTATGTCTATGAATGGCGGGTATCATTTACCAGGTATTTAAGATCATCTTTACTTTTTTAAATTTACAAAGGTTGAAGGACTGGCTACTTGGCTATCTGATGATAAGTAGTCACCACCCCCTGTAGACATTGACACTGTAAGATATGAGCTATTTTTTATATAACCAAAGCAATACAAATGTGGCAGATATTATATCTAAAGCGTGCAGGTTATTTCACTATGTGTTCCTTCAATACTGAACACGAGATTAATAATAAATACAAATTAAGCACATGAAAATTCAGTGGTTGCTTTTAAGCCCTTCGGTTTAGATTGACGTACTCTAATCACTTGGTCATATCGTCTGATATCAACTATACTTGCCTCTATACGTAACAATATAAGTGTATCGCTCTAACGATATAATAAATATGAATGTTTTCCTCAATAATAAAGACCTATCAATCGATTGTACAACAAATCGCTGTACAAGCGCTTTACACTTCTTACTCATTTAGTTTCATATTATTTTACTTTTGTCTACACAATGTAAATAATTTAGCTCTTTAAGCGATTCAATTACTTTATCTCGCCATGTTTTGTTCACGACAAAATAAACCATATGAAATTTATATAAAAATAAAGAGGTTTGAATGCATCAAACCACCTCATAAACAAAGGTTATTGAGACGCTGATGATGATGCTGAGATTCTCATACATTTCTGCGCCCAAATAACACAATTGTATTCAATGAATGGCTTATAATAGTGCCAAAAGATTTTTCACTAATGTCACGTAGCTTCCAAATAATTTATATTTTAACTAACTAGTCCGCCCTGACTTCGTACAAGTAAAACTCATACCCCACCCGTTTCGTTGACTTCCTCAGTTCAAGCTTACTTAATGAAATAAACCTATGTTCAAATATTCGCTTTACATGGTCAGTCAAACAAACGCTTTTACAAATACATTGTAGATAAAGATTTTAGCTTCATTATGTAATTATAATGCTGTTTTATCGTGTATATAAAACTTATCTTAATTGGTCTATATTATAGAGAAGTACGCAAAAAATAATACAACCACAAGCATATTTCGTTCAAAAAATACGAATGACGACGTGAGGTCAAATTTTATAGGTATTAAATAAAATAACATTAAATTTAAATATTCAAACAGTTTTTCCTCTTAAACACGTTATTTCCAACTTAATAGTAAGCATTTAATGTTCAAATTATATTTAAAATATAGGTAGAACATCGATTATCCGAACGCCGATTAACCGAATCGCCAATTATCCGAATCGGTCCTAAGCGTAATATAAAAACCTAAAACTAAGTATTGTTGTTTTGTTTCGTTGTAACATGTTGGAACACGCTGGAGTCTAGATATATTTCAACTGTTATGATCGTAGAACTGTGTCTGTTAAACTTAATAAAGTTTATTCTATGTGTGACAGTTCGTTTTTATTTATTACCAGTCTATGTCCGATTATCCGAATTGACCCCGGTCCCAATTAATTCGGATAATCGGCATTCGGTTCAGTAATTTGGCGTTAAAGATGGACAGTATTACTTTACATAATAAAACGATTCATTAAATTCACAATGACGGTTCCTTCAAAATTTAGTCATGTTTGATTATCAATCAAAACCATATTAACAATGAAAACAACAAAATTTCTAACACTGTTAAAACTACTTTTAAAAGACTCTCTGTAAGCAAGGCAGCTCAATTGATATCTGACGAAAAATAGCTTCTAGGTACAAGGATGATACGCACTGAACCATTTAATATATATAATGTACACTGCTGGAGGCTCTCCTTAAGAACGTTACTTGTAATGCGTTTACCAAACCAAAAAAAATAACCGAAATGATTAAACTCTTCATCGATTTAATAAAATAGCTTAAACGTTTAGCTAATTTACTTAATTCATTATATAAATCATTAATAGGCAAATAAATCATAAACAACCGTAGTCAAACGAAAACAATAGTATTTAAAGCAACGGATGACACAGCGCTGTTAGATAGATATTACGTAAGGTGACCTTGCTTGTTGCGCAACGCTCACGTGCGCGTGCGCACGATCACGCCCCGCGAGGGGTTTGTTTCACCTGGCAGGAATTCCGGGTCTCATTTATTATAACTATATTTATGTATTAAACTACGTGTTCTCTATGTATCGTTTCATTTTCCTCGTACATGTGTAATTTAGTTAACACGTGACATTGTGTCGTAACTGACTTTATATACATTCGGTATTATTTATGATATTGTAATTATATGAGACAAATACCTAATTCGGAATATTTAGAATAGTTCATTTCGATTTATTAAATAAGTACCTGGTTTTCTATTGTATTAGCTAGGTAGGCTACCAGTGGTCCACCTAATGATAAGTGATCCTTCCAGTCCAACAACATAGAAATAAGCATTGTAAAAAATATGATGTCCCTTGTGTATATTACACTGGCTCACTAACCCTTCAACCCAGAACACAACAATACTGAGTATTCCTGTTTAGAAGTAGAATATAATATTATAACTGGGATAGTACCTACCCAGACTGGCTTCCCCAAAGCCCTCACTAGCCCCTATTCGGACAAATTTTAGACACACACACACACACACACAGCTAAAACTCAATAACTTAACTGAAAATTTTACAAAATACACCTAATTTGATAACCATAATACTAATTACATTATCTACGTCCAACTTTTGAGAACATCACTATTCAAACATAAATATTAAATACGTAATAGGGAAATAACAGTAATAATAATAACCATCCAATAATTTTCCCCCTGTGATAAAAGTTCTCAATATTCATTACGTTTCGTCTAAATCTAAAAGATTCATTGCGGGGATTGTATTTTCTTCGAACTCGATACAACGTCAGAATCGATTCTATGACGTATTTTATCTGTAGTTGATGACCATTTATATTGCGTGAGAATAGTGACGTAACTAATATGATAATATAGTTCCGGTTGGAATATTAAAATCACATATATAATTACTTTATTATTAATGGTCTTTAAAGGGAACTAAGAATGAATCATTTCTGGTAAATACTTTTTTTTTTTATTTAATTTTAAAAGGTTCTCTGATTTTGCGATGTTTTATAAAATTTGGAATAAAATAAGACGTAATAAAAATTATAGATATTTGTCCCTTTTTGGGTCATAATTTTTTTTTCTCGCATATCTGAATACTTTTATATACAAGAAAACAATAAATAGTGCCCTTACACACTGATCCATTAAAACATAGCATTCAAAAATACTGAAGCGACATTATCTTACTAGTAGTTTCCAACTGTTAAAGATATGTAAAATGATAACGTAAATTTAATATATAATTTGTTTTATACAGTAACACTATACATAGATACAAAAATATCCGAGTATATTATGTTAGATTTTTTCTCGGATGACATGAACTTGGTCTTATAAAGTAATAATGCAGGTAAAGTGTTAAAGTAGAAAATGTTGACACGCAACATTGAATGCGACTCATATGACAATCAAAGTATCCAAGAGTCAATGTCGCATGTTCGTATGAGTTGGATTTATATTTCTTCATTTGCAATTTTACTGAACTTAACATAACAATACAATCGGAAAAAAACGTCTTTCGTTTTCTAGTTCATTCTTATAAAGTTATAGTGTACCGAATATACTTCCGAATGAACGTAAGACGTATTTCGTATCCGTTAGATGAAATTCTGCCACATGGTGGAATAAATTCTTCTTACAGAATATCAACGAAATGATGAAGCGCTTTTAATGTATTTAATATTCCTAGCGGCATATGTTTAAGGAAAACGTTTTAAAAGAACTGCATGATTTGGGTAAAAATATATGACGACAATATACATTTATATTTATGTATGAACATCGTCTGAAGGTTGCGTATAGAATGATACGACCTTGGTATTTATATACATAATGCTATCCAAACACCTGGTCAGTCAAATATTTATCGCGAATCACATCGAAAGACAATTGTAAGATGACTTCATGTAACATATTATGTACCGAAAATAATTAGTTTATACGATGCAGACATACGACATTATATGAATATTTCTTTTTTTTATACTTTTTTGTTTTCTTTTAAATTGCTTAAATGTATGTTTATATTAATTTCTCGTATATAGAGATGATGTCAGTTATGGAAGAGCGAGGCCTCCTGCTAAAGGATTTCTGTAGCTTAAGAGTAAGTTCTCAACCTTTTACATCAAAATTTTAAACAGAAATGAATTGCATATTATATGTAATGATTTAAATGCATGGATGCAAATCTGTTTAATGACTTAAACACGTATGTAACTCTAAAACCCACTAGCGTTGCTGGCACTGAGGGATGCTCAATAGCTGATGGATACAACCCAAGATTTGGTCAGGTCCTCGAACACCCAGGTGTGTTTTTTAACACAATTGAATTTAACTGCAATTTACTTTAACAGTTTAAAATAAATTGCAGTAATTTAATTCAAATTTGCGAAACCTTTTCGTGATTATCTAAAAAATAAGGAACTCATATCTAAACTTCTCCTCACTGAATTTATGGTTCAAAATTTAAAAATAACATTTAAAATAGCAATTGTTTTTGTATTGTGAGCCAGTGTTACTACTAGGTACAAGGGACATAAAAACTTCCCATGGTTTTGGCGCGGTGGAGATGTACGGAGTGCTTAAAATTATCTTGCGTTGCTAATGTCTATGAACAACAACGACCTACCGTTTTACCATCAGATGACATTTGTCCATCGGTGGATGGACCTACCTATACCTATATCATATTTTTTTCTTCTAACTAATTTACAAACAAAATTTTAGCATTCAGTGGTATTCCCACGGACTTCTCACCATTCACCTTGCTGAATTCAAGGTTATATCGTATTGTCAATGTGCATTATATAATTATATCAACAAATATGTGTTGATGTTTTAATTAATTGAGTCGGTTCATTTGGCAGACATCCAATTGTTACGACGACCTGCCAATTTCATCACTATTAAATTCTAACTGTTTCATGCAGCTTCGTCCACGTGGATTTTTTTCTATTTCATTTGCCTAATAGTGTAGTTTTCTGGAAGAGATGGCTAGTAGCCATAAGTCCGCCCATTGTGCAATTTTCTGTATTAAATGTGTGTGGTTGTACAATAGAGTAGATATGTTAAATCAAATTAGTGCAATATCTGAGGTAAACCTTACTTGAAAATATTGCTATTTTACTCCATATAATTGTGACATACTTTAAATTTTAGATTTTCTATGGGTCCAAAATCGACAATGACAGAAATTTGTCGTAATCAGTATCTATATGGATTCGTTTATATTGGAAGGTTTTTACAAATTCACATCTCAATTCATTTTAATTACAATTAAATGAATGACATTATTGGTGAGCGTTTGGTAGTTACCCTGACGCGCCAGTTAAATGAAATAAATTGCACCAATATGTTCAGTGATCTAATCATAGTATTTGGTAGAGTTGCTAGATTTTAAGACTGCAAATCTCATAGCCTGCAGTGATCGCAGGCCTTAACCTGTAAGCCAGTTCAAAAATATTGTAATTTTCTTTGAAGAAACACTCCTAAGCCGCGTTATTATTTACATGTTACAGATCACGTAGCACGAATTCCCTCTAATTGTACGAGTGAAATAATTGAGAGAACACATGTTTTCAAAGATCATCGTTGCACAATAATATCTCCTGCGTAGTAAGCTAACAGACACATTGAGAAGCCGATTTGATCGAAATCGGTCTGGAGGATAGCATCCACCATCAATTGCTGTCCTTGAGAAAATACTGAGAAAACACTCGGAAGAAACATTTAAATGACAAGACGTTAAACTATTTATCGTATCCGCTAAGCAGATCTAGAATATGTTTATCATGAAAATATTAAAGATAATACGAACCACACACGTGGTTGTTATATTTTTAGAGTGATTTGGTCGCACTGGTATGAATTGCGCAGTTCTACGTTCATCCTACACACATCCTTATTGATTTGTAATAAGGTTGTTATTTCATTGGTGCTGATGTTTGTTGACGAAGTTTACAAACAATGAATATACATAATGTGATTATTGAAGGACTTTATTAGAGGACTTTGTTTGAATATCGTGTTAATATGCTCTTAATTTTTGATGAGAGATGAAATTCAAAGTGATAATAAGTAAAATAAGCGACTTTTGGTTTAAGGTTTCATTCCTTTTGAGGAAGAGACGTGGAGCTTATTCCAACACGTAGCTCCAGTCCAATATTTTTTTTTTTTGGTTTTCGTTCGCCGGCTAGCATATAGGCCACCTTGTGGTAAGTGGTCACCACCAAAAGAATAGCTGTAAGAAATATTAAACATTCCTTACATCGCCTATGCGCCACCAACCTTGAGAACTAAGATTTTATGTTCCTTGTGCCTGTAGGTACACTGGCACACTCACCCTTCTAACCGGAACACAACAATACTTACTACTGTTGTTTGGTGGTAAAATATCTGATGAGTGGGTGGTACCTACCCAGACGGGTTTGCACACCGCCCTACCACCAAGTTATAAGCTTATATAACGCATGTAATCGTTCAGTAGTTTTCGCTCAGGCTAACAGGGCCATCTCAGCTTTTAAAATTTTACCAATAATATTAAATCAGATATTATGAGACGAGAGATACTGGTACTACCGGAAACCATATGCTACAACGTCAAATATTCATAAAGCCTATTTAATTTTTTATTATATATTCTCTGATTATACTTTGTTGTTATAATAGAAATAGATTACCTAAACTCAATTATTTCCAGATTAATTTTATGTCACGCCATAAATAACGAAAGAATAATATTTGCGCCGATTTTATGTATGATAAAAACAATACAACGCAATAATGTAACAAACGGATTGACTCAGCGTCTACAATCAAGGTTTGTTTTTTTCACAGAAACGTTCCTGTGAAACAGATAACATAAATGCATATTTAAATACCTACAACTTGTATGCACACTGTTCTAGACAATGTAGAAGTTTATTTTTGGAACGAAGTTTTGGAACGAAGTTCTTACTGTAAGCCAGTAGAGTTATCCGGCAGAAATCATTCGTAAGGATAAAGCGTTATGATTTACGAGACCTATACTAAACCTTGTCTTTGTCTCATTCCGTTAAATACGGTTCAAAATACCTTATAACTTAAACTTATTGTTTTAATTCACGTGTCTTTTTTTTATAACAATTATATATTTTTTTTTCATTTAATTATTTTCAAACATTATTAATATTTTTAATTATTTCTGATTGTTAGCTGTTATTTTATACATGTAGCGAAAACAACTTCAATCCAATGGCACTTCTCGTTTTTAGTTCATTATCATTTAAAAATACCATGTTTCAATACGCTTAAAAAGATAATGATCAATATGAAACTCATATAATTTGTATACGTGGTGAAGTGATTCATTTTTCGACTGGTATTCGGAAGTACGTTTCGTCCGGAAAATTTTGCCAACATTCCACGCAGGCCTGGCTTATCCAGTCACTAAAATTATTGATTGAAGTTGATCTTATATATTTAAGTAATTTGTTGTCAACGTGCAGCGTGCTCTATTGTTATCACTAAATTGAAATCATGTTTCATTTAGAGCGAAAGTAGAGTATTATTTATTTTAGATCGAATCAATTTAGGTTATATAATGATGCAACATTGATGTTATAAAACGTAATATAGTTTTGTCATTTAATAGTATTCATAATTTGATGTTTATATGTTGAAGGTTATATGTAAATCCTTCCTTGAAATTTGTAATCTGTGTTCATTTCGCTATCGTAAAATATGTTATCGTAATAATCTATTCAGTTCAACATATAGAATAATAATTATTTATTTATTGATGTAACCGATACAAATTCACAATTATTAACGCGCTCATGTTAGTACCAGAGAAAACCCAAAAAAGAGTAGATAACATTAAAAATGTATTAATCTATGCAAACACTCATTATTAATTAATTAATTTAAAGTCGAGTAGTCTGTACACTGGTTTTCACGGGTAGGCCACTCCGAGGTCCCGGGTTCGATTTCCGGCCTTGTCGATGTTGAAAAAAGTTCATTAGTTTTCTATGTTGTCTTGGGGCTGCGTGTTTGTGGTACCGTCGTTACTTCTGATTTTCGATAACACAAGTGCTTTAGTTACTTACATTGGGATCTGAGTAATGCATGTGATGTTGTCCAATATGTATTTATTTACCATAACGGCTTTAGAAATGGTATGTGAGTATAATACACTGATCTTGTATATATAGGCTGTTTTAAAATTAGTACACATATTGTTCTTTATATAAAATACAATAACATATCGATTATTTATACTTAAATCCATATCCTGTATAAAATAAATAGATGCTTTTTTTTCTTGTTATATTACATCCATAGACATATTGTCCTTGCCTTATTACCTAACAGCGTTACTAGTTAATCTTTACTAATATTATAAAGATGTAATATTTGTTTGTATATATGTAGTGGGTACTCGTAATCAGCGGAACTAATGACCCAATAACTAAAAAAATCGCTGGCAGAAAGCTACATTGTTTCTGAGATCTACGGTGTATAAATTATATTTATATAATATCATTTTCATTATTAATAAAGAACATGTGTCACTAATGTTAAATAAACAAATTCTAACCAAGCTATATTCGTTTTCTTCTGGGAAGAAAATAATTAGTGGTAATCCCGATGACAGAAATTTAAAAACACCTTTTTTTTCTGCTTCAAACTAGTTTCATTACACATAAATGATTGCACTGTGTTCTAGAAGAATGATGAAACATCACTATTGAAAAGTCACGATGATGACTAAATAATATGTCCCTGTAAGGGTTCCACTACACTGATGGTAGAGCAATGATTTTGTTACGGATTCTTTGGAGCTTGTTCAATCAAACTGCTCCAATTCGGATTGAGGAGTGAGCAGATTTTCATCCGAATCATCTGAATTATTTTGCCATGATATTTTCTTTTAACGAGATTAATTATAAACAAAAATTAAGCACAAGAAAACGCTTCAGTGCTTGACCGTACTTGAACCCGCTATATTTTGTTAAGATACACGTGTTCTAAACACTGGGGTATATCAGCTCTGGAAGCTAAAATTGCATGACATCCATCTCTATCCATAGAAAAGTTTAGCACCTAAACCAGAGCTTATCAGCCCATTAGCTCAAGTCAATCAATAGAAAATATTTTATTATTTTTGACAAGGCTAAGTAAAGGCTTATTCAAAACGTAGGTACGTGACCTTACAGGCCCCTCCTTCCTCTCAAGCGGGGGTGAATCTGTGAGAGGAAACTAATAAACAACAAACATGATAAGCCATTTTTTTTCTGAAACGGACGTTGGGAATTTACTGAAACGTGTAATTTGAAGATCATGTGTCATTAATTCGAAATCATTGTGCAATATGTCACGTGTATGTATGTATGTATGTATGTATGTATGTACGTATGTATGTATGTATGTACAAATTAAAAGAAAATCATTCGATAAATAAAAATGTTAGTTTAGAGACTTGCCTCTCCAACGTAATTAAGAGTACAGGTTAAATAGGTTAATGGACTGGCAAATGGGCCACTTAATGGCAAAGGGCTACCAAAGGTTTTAGACATTGGTACTGTAAGAATCAGTCATCCAAGACATCTTCAATGAGCCACCAAGCTTGTACACATGATATCACTGACTAACTCATCCTTCAAACTAGTACCTGATGGTAGAATATATGATAAGTTGGTGATACCTATTCAAACAGGTTTGCACAAAGCCTTATTACCAACATAAAGGCTAACTAAAGGATTATATGTTAAGCGTAATCGTCAAACTATCAGCAATATATTGCCTCAAAAATCTGTTTTTTTTTAATGGTATTGTTTGGTGGACTTGATGCTAAGTGGTCACCACCGCCCATAGACAATGGCGCTGAAAGAAATATTAACCATTCCTTACATCGCCAATGCACCACCAACCTTGGGAACTAAGATGTTATGTTCCTTGTGCCTGTTACACTACGACAGTTTTTTCTAGAGAATCGGATGATCTACAATTTTTGTCTTAACTATTTTTGTTGCAAAACTCACCGTCAATAAAAAAGAGGGATTTTTCACAATTCATTTATAATAGTATTCTGAACATATATATTTAAAATGTTTTTATAAAACTTTCCTATTGGCATGATCCACATTAAATTGTTTTACCAAAAGTGCAAAGTCATTATATAATTTGCCAATAAGCCGTAATAAGTATGAGGAGTTCAATGACCCAGCGTTACGATATTATTTTTCCATATATCAAATGATAAAAAAAACAATAGATTCTTGTACAATGTCACAAAGTATAACAATTGATAAATATTCATGTAAATAAAATTATGTAAATTTTATCAATGAAATAAACAATGAAATACTAAAATAATTTTATTGCACAATTGATAAGAGTATTCAATGCATTTTCTCGAAGAATTCCGTTTATGTATGAAAAATGATATCCCATCCATTAAAAGTAGACGCTATTAGCAAAGGCTTTTTGTATAATAGGAAGGATACGTAATTAATTCCCCTTATACACTATACATGAATCATGACATTTTATTGTATAATATTATGTAATCATAACAAATCTAGCGTTTTAAAATAGTCGTATTTCGAATTGGAATTATTTCAATTGTATATCATGGACTTTTTTGTTACTAATAAAAATACTAGTGGCAAGATTTTCGTTTTGCGCAGTAGAATACTTTAATCAAATACTTGGTGGTAGGGCTGGGTAGGCACCACCCACTCATCAGATTTTCTACCGCCAAACAACAGCACTTAGTACTGTTATGTTCGAATTTAAAAGGTGGGCGTGCCAATGTTACTACAGTCACGTGACACCTAACATCTTAGCTCCTTGGATTTTTGGCACGTTGATATAAGGAATCGTTAATGTCTATAGGTGTTGGTGACCACTTCCAATCAGATCTTTTATTCCGTCAAATCAAATAAAAAAACAAAATAACAATAAATAAAATTTAAATACATAAATTCGTGCAATAAATATTATAATCCATACATTGTGTTCAATGATTAGATACTGCTCAAATTAGGTTAAGGTTTTTTGATTTATTGTAATAATTAAATTGATATTTACAATAAATTAATTTCACGTTTTGGTTTAAAGGAAAATATCAAAAATCTGATCCTAAGCTTAAGCGGTAAGCTTGACGAATCGAATAATGACTAATTTATTTATTTATAAAAAAGAAAATCTGCTTTCATTACATAACAAAACCTCAAACGTGATGTAGTATTGATTATTTGATATATTTCAGTTTGGAAAGGTGAGTGACTCAGTGTAATGAAATTAATATCTTATATCAAATGGCCCAATACCAATATAAAGAATATTTAATACTTATTTCAATGAAAATGTGTTTATTTACTATTATACCTAATAGTTACTTAATCGACTACCTTCAGGCAATGCGAAAAATGGCCGAGTCATCTATTTTATACATACAGGCTATTAGAAATTTCTGAAAATAATAAAACTACGCATATTTAGAGTTATTTAAGATTAAGGACTTAAATAAATATATTGGAATTAAAAATAGCTGTTGTATGAGTCATGACCGAGTGGAATGATAACGATGCTATTTTTTATGCGATGGTAAGTGGTCACCACTGCTCTTAGACGTTGGTACTTCAAGAAATATTAATCATTGCTCAAATCACCAATGCGTCACCTTGGTAACTATGATGTGTCCTTGTCCTGTAGTTAATATTGAAATAAGGCGAAAGAGCCGGTAGGCTCTTTCGCCCTTCGAACAATATTAAGAATTGCTATTTGGCGGTAGAATATATGATCAGTGGGCGATACCTACCCAGACAGGCTTAACAAAGACAAAGCCAAAGTTACTAGTTGTACCACAAACAAACCAAACCGCACATCACGTAGAAGGTTGTCTTTTGTTGTTGTCTGTTGTTGTCTTTAAAAAAAAATTCAGACATTCACTCCAAAATCAAATTGTTTCAACCAATTAATAATTATATAAACACAGTTTTGTATTTAATTATATTATGCGGTCTTATCAGTTAATTATCAGAATTTCCTCCATCCTGTTCGACTAACAAAGAGAAATTTCACAATAACATTACGAAATTGTCGTCCCTTATCAAAGCGATAAAAACTGTATCAGGCGTCAACTTTCATGACCACTAGCTTCGAAGGGCACGAGAATAATATCCGTTTATTACCCTTTATATACACCAGCTCGTCTAGACGTTGTTATTTTATCAATTTATTATATTATATAATCATAATTATTTAAACTAGATGTATCACACGCGGTTTCAATATGCCCATACAGTTTTATTTATTGCAGAATGTATCATTAATCAATGGTACAGCCTATTGAATGTTGTTCCAAATTGGATTGGACTATACTATATTCATATTATGTACATAAATATACAATATGTATGACAAAAAAATCCTTATTAAATTTTCAATAAATTTCTAAATAATTTATTAAGTTTTAGATTACATATTGTTTGTTGTTTTCTTGTAAACAAAAATAATATTTTAAAATTATTAGTAATTTGTGAAATTTAATACTCACTAATGACGAATTTCAATAAATTTGAAATAGACTCAACAAATACATACCCAATAATGTTAATTAAAAATCTACTAAATAAATAACATTTAATCACCATTCGCCAATTTAATAATTTCAATAAAAACCTTAATATAACTTATAGTAAATTATAGAATATATTTTCTCCTGGTCGCGAATGTAAATGTCGAACCACGATGCCATAGGAACTTGGAACTTGGTCATTGGGGTTTGTTTCAACCCTAAGTGCGTCGCATGCAAGAACCCGCTGATATTTTCAAATCATAATGAAATCCTCCAATTGAGAGTCATTGTCTAACATAGCACTATGAGACTACCGATATAACACTATAGTCACATTGTCTGTTGTGTGATATCTATATGATTTCCATCTAAAAACAACAGAGTAATAATATCTTAATTACATATAAAATAAAGGTTTTCATATGAATTCTTTGGGGGTGAAAATTCCTATGACTCACCACCGCTTCGATCGATAGAGATAATAAAAGTAATGCATAGACATTTTTCAACGTAAACAAAGTTTGAATCACGCGAGATGTCGCTTTCGTTTCTCGCGAACGTATGACTCATACCGACTTGGCGCCAAAACTCGACGTTAACTTTTTATTTGGTGTTCTTGAAAATGACGAAGGTTAGCATTTATACATCTTGGAACCATAATATCATTAATTATTCATCATCACATATTTAACCTTATTTTTGTTATTATAGCCTATCTATTAGGTTTCGCCATATTTACTTCCAAATTTTCTATCTCTTGTCGTATCATAAGTTACTTCCAAACTTAGTTTTTAAAATAATTCATATTTAGTATCACATAGTTATCGTATAAACAATTAAACATAAAAAATCAGGATTTGTAGAATAGATCTAGAAAACAAATTAAAAAAAATATTTTTGTTGCCATTTTTAATTAAAAAAGGTAAACAACTCAAAACCATTTTCCGCACATTTCTGCTAAACCCAGTCTTATTTATTAATAATAATAATAATATATCAATAAAATACATCGTTCCAAATGTAACACTTTTATTAATTTCACTCCACGATCATTTAAACTTTTTATAAATATTTCCGAAACCACTTAGACACTTTTTATCGCAATACTTTCAATGTCAACAGCATAGAGTGCTCTGTGCCATCTTTAATAAACAAACAATACTTACTTCCTTGTAATATTAGCATGAATAATTAAAATTCTCATGCAATAAATAAACTGAATACATAAACAATTGACTAAATTTAAATATAATATCACCATAGATACAAAAATCTTTTGTTGTCTGGTCGAAAAGATTATTTATCATTCGATTTTACGTTTTGACATATTGCATAATACATGATGTCTGAGATGTTTTACCACGTCAAGATCACGCGTACGAAGTTCAGATAAACATAAAATAATATATAAACCATACTATTGTGTAACACGGTTAAAATACAAAGGTAATTACACAATTCTAGTGTTTCTGCGCAGAATTTATATAGCAAAACATATTGAACCTTTTTAGTTCATCTATGACTTGTATTTAAGTATCTGTTAAACTACTTTTTTTTTTAAACGATTTGACAGATTTAAATTTTTTTTTTTTATTATATCTGTCATCAAAAGAAACGAGTGATAAAAATAAGTATAACAGCAAAACATTATTTAATAATTAATTTACCCAGACGAAAATAATAAATTTAACTGATTTAATCATTAATAATTATCAATATTTATCGCAATGGTAATACCCTTAATGATAACCGATAATAATAGATAGAATAATATACATTCGAATAATTAACAAAGCACCATTACGACTTCATTCATCGAAAACAAAATAATTAACACATACCTATTTAATTCGAATACTTCAACAAAAATCGAATTCGCATAAAAATGGTGTCGAAGTATATGAACTCAATAAAAACTAGAAATATATGAATAATTACTATATAATATATCAGAAAATTTTAAATAAATCAATAATATATAAGACAATATTTTTTATATGCCTAAATGAAAATAAATAATTGACGTATCATTTATTTTAATACAGCGTAACGATGTATATTAAAATCTACCTTGTTATAAATAAAGTGCAATATTGCTTATCAGATAAGTTCATAGAAACAAATGCTGGTATTTCCGTCGCAATCTAAATGAATACACTATTGCATCACAGAAATGTTTTGATACGAAAAATATATTCCCTTAATCATATTGTTTTTATTACGTACGACAAATTAAAGAAGATACTTCTTTGTTATGTTTCGAGAACAATCTTTTGAATTAAATAACATTTTATATTACAAAATAATTTAAATTAAGAATTTATATTCCTTTTTTTTGGTAAATCGCTTATACTTATTTCGAATTCGAAACAAAGATGGCGTATTTGCTAGAACACATTCTTTAATAATTGAGGGTTCTAACTCAGTTGGTTCAATCAGTTTAGTATTTGGCGGTGAATTTAAACATCGTGAGGACAACTTACCCAATAGCAAGGCATTTATAACCTTACAAATTTAGCGACTATTATAATAATATACATGACATCGAATTGTATAGTAAGTATATACGCTATTAATAAACAAGGAACTGCATCAGCAAGAGATCGTGACCTCATAAAAGAGGATCGTGTCGTTTGCCGCCACGGCATACGAGTGCCCTTATGAGTACGTTAATTAAAAAAAATATATAAGTATCTTTTACTAAGTGGCTGATTAATTTTCTTGTCAAATCCGATTCTAACTTGATTTATAAATTATAATAATAATTTAATCATAAGAGCACTTCTCGAAATCCGTCTATTTCCAGTTTATCACTTCAAAATCGATAAACGTGTAATGCATTAATATAAATGTCATTATTATAAGACATTTCAAGAAGTATTATCTGAAACAAACAATTCTTAATAAAATTTTATTAAAAATAATATAATTATATCGTCGTTGATAACATTACGAAATTATTGTGAATAGCAACAAATAATTTAAATAAAATAATTAAGAACTATTCGAAACATTTGTTTTTATTACAGATAAAAATTATACAGTTTGATAAAAAAAAACTGATTCGAATAGAACAAAGTAGTTCCAACATAATAATGGCATAACTAACAGCACAAATAAACACATATTCTTTTTTATTCTTCTGATATTTATCCTGATGGTAGAAATTTTGTGATGGAGCAAGTTCATTGCAAACGAGGACTGGTCCTGGAAAATCAAATGCATTAATACATCCCGTCTTGCGTCAGGATATAGCGTTAAGGAAGGACGGTTACAACCCGTTCATCTTAACCGATGATTGCAGGTTCAAACCCAGGCAAGCACCACTGAATTTTCATGGGCTTAATTTGTGTTTTTAATTCATATCATGCTTGGGGGTAAAAGCAAACTACGTGAGGAAACCTGCATGTGTCTAATTTAATTTAATGATGGCATATGTGTATCCACCAACGCGCATTGCAGCAGCGTTGTGGATTAGCCTCTAAACCTTCTCCTTAAAAGGGAGAGAAAGCCTTGGCCCAGCAGTGGGTCATTTACAGGATGCTACTTTGAGGGAGGCCCCGCGGAAACTGATGAAAAGGGATGAAAATATTGACCTCTCCTAAATCCTTGAAACAAATGGACTTCAGAGTTAAAGGACACCGTTCATTGGTTATTTTAGTTGTCGTTGAGGTTACGTACCTAAAAAGGATGATATGATGCTGACTGACCATATGTAAAGATGAAAATATCAATTATACACAAACAACAACATAAGTAAACTGCATATTTATTAATCAAAATAATTATTATCTACCGCAAGCGTTCAAATGACATAATTTATTTTGATTGTCTAAAAATAATCCGTGACAAGCAGCGATCGTCATTGAAATAATCACTTAATTTATCGCGAAATGTAATAAACAACGTTTGATATGGTGATTAATTATCCATATACAACGAGACCCGCCCACTAATTACATAATAGTATGTATTTGTCAAAAATTAACTATTCCTATGAAATAAGTTTTTGTCTTTATAAAAGAACGCTCCAAGAAAACTCTGCGCGTATCTAATTGTTTAAGGGTTTTTTTTTTTGGTAATTTTGAAGAATTTATCTATCAGAGAATATATTATCCGATAGTTGTATTGTATCACTTAAAAATCTTTACGCTACAGATGTGTTAGCTGACTTGAAACCTACAAAAGTAAGATTCACTGTGAATCCGATTCAATGGCACAAGGAATATTCCTGGGTTTCATGGAACCTTTAAAGAATTTACCCATTATCCAACATCGGTAGTAATTATATATACATATCCGATACGACTAGTAGATGCTAGTACAATAATATATTTCGTAAACTTTAATCATTTTAGATATAGAGATAGGGGACGACTAAAGAAACGATGGATGGATTGTGTGAAAAAGGATATCTTTAGAAGAAATGTTACTTGTGAGATGACATCCGACAGAGAAGTATGGAAGAAGAAAAACATGCTGAGCCGACCCCAAGTAAAATTGGGATAAGGGCAGGAGGATGATGATAATGATGATGAAATACCAAGCATACATTTATATATTATTTCATGGTAGGGCTTTGTGCAAAATCCGGTACTGAATATTCAACCGTCAAACAGCAATATTTAGCATTAAAATGAATGAAGTCTGTAATAAACCTCGCTTCTGCATTTTTATACGATATACATTTGGTATTGTTAATAGTGCCTAGATGTCTTAGTGATTTGAACTAAGGAATTTTAACCGAAGACTGATCAAACCCAGACTACCACAGATCTCAATCTTTTCATGTGCCTGATAATTAGTGTCTAGCGTGAGAAAGGAAACTGAATATGGCTGACTTTTACTACCTGACCGCAGGTAGTAAAAGTCAGCCATATTCAGTTTTTCACAGATCGTCCAGATCGGCCCTAATTCAGGTTGCAGGAGGTGCAAAAAACCTGGTTGCAAGATTAGGGATTTCTAACTAACGGAGTCAAGTCTTTGACTTTACTGTAAAAATTAATCACCACCTCTCTGATGACCCAAGACTTGAACACCGAGTCGCTCACAAACGCGCGATGCCCGGTTTTTTGACGTTGCAGATGATGGTCAAATCTTGGACGATCGTGAGGCGCCCCAGAAAAATCTTAAAAATATTTTTGGAGAGGAGAGAATATCGCCATAGATGGTTACACCCGAGTGCTTGTTGTGCTTAAGACTGGGCTGACAGATTCCATACTGCCGATCTAAACGATGTGATATATAATCTTAAACTTAAGTGAGATTGATAATAGTAAATGAAATAAACCGTGACGTGTCTATGCAAAGAAATACATTATTTATCATACGATAAATATTTACATTAGCTACATTGATGTTGTGTGTCGAGTTAAAAGCGTACAATCAGTTACGATGCAAGAAAAGAATCAATGGAATTCAAAAACAACTTATATATTTGCATTTATTTATCAAAACATCTTTGTCTATTCAACTGCGACCCAGTAAACATCGTGTGTATGACTGAGACATTGTCGTAACTAATTATTGCGGATAGCCGATAGTTTTTATACATATACATAATTACTTAGTTACTTTGACACAGTTCGATGTCACACCCTGTAACATAGTATTCATTTTTTAATTTGAACTCTGACTTTTGCATCCGCTTTTAATTTCAATTTTTTTTTGGTGAGGTGGAATATTAACTATTCAAAAATGCATTGTTGTAAAATTTCCTTGAATAAAATACATTTGATTTGATTTTGTATGATTCTACGTGATTTGATTTGATAAACTTATATCGAAAGCGAAGACGCGCTGGGGACACTATTAAGAGCATCCAAATAAATTCTGGACTAGAAACTAAAAATGGCGGGGATCCATAGCAGGGATTTCCCGATTATAGTCAGGCTGACTGAATACCATCCACATAGGCTAAAGAATCCATAATACCACAAAGACCAAAGAATATAAATAATGTACTGTCATTAATAATCATTAAATTTTAACAAAAAAATAACCGAAAAAGAACAGAATTTAATTATACGTGACCAAACGGACCAAACGTCCAAAAGTTCACGTTTGCTCGACAAAAAATAAAATTATCTTGGTTATCATATTACAAAAACGAATAACTTGCCTTAAATAATGTACGAAGGCTATAGTAACTTGGTTTTTTTTTTAATTTATACTTACTAATAATAGCCTTCCTAAAAATGCTGTAAAACCAATATACATAAAACTTATCAGAAGACGTAGCGCGTTTCTAAAAAGGTTCTAGTATATGATATGATAATAAAAATTACTGCGTTCCACACGCTTTAAATTTATACCATTGACGTGACATGCGTGAACTCCATGTTCTTGTTAAGTATAGTAATTGTTTGTGGATGATATAAAAATATGAATATAAATTTCGATATTATCATTAGGAAATAGAATACGAAATGACCCTTTTAATTTTGTTCTCCATTAAAAAGCAATAAAATTAATAAAGTAAAAAATAATAATTCTGAAAATAAATAATCGGAATCGTTAAAATTATCTTTCGACTAATAAATGTTAATTAAGCATGATAAGGCGTAAACATACACGCAAAATAAAAATAATATTTAACATGCAATATTAAGTGTATCTTCTCTACTACGCACAGCGCAGACTTGCGACTTTAATCATAGACAAAATTGTCTATACCAAAATATACATACATTGATGTTCCATCAAAAATTATGATATTCATTTCACGTCATTAAATACTTTACTCAAATAATACAGCTACAAAAAACCCTTTGATAAAATTAAGGGATAGAACCCATTAGTTAAATCTAACTATTTATCATAATACATATGTATATTCTAAAATAAGCTCCCTAAAGTGTATTCCGTTCTTAAATTATTTAACCCTTAAGTATATTCTTATTCCATTCCAGTTATACCAGTCTTATTCTGACATTACGCTGGCATAACTATAACTCTTGTGCACAAGATAAATTCCTAAAAGATTGGCACTGCATTGACGGTCTCATTCATACATCGATGAACCCCTTTTTATAAATGTAATATTTATTACCTTCCACCGAATTGTCAAAGACAATCGAATCAGGGTTCAGGTGCAAGACCAACGGCTTTAGGTATTTTCTGAAGCAAAGGATCAAACATCATCAGGTATATTATTTATTTAATATACCTCATTTTTAATAATAAAAAGCAAGACAAAAATTCGATTGTTCAAAGAATTATAATAAATCCAGGGCCATACGAAATCGCAAGCGCAGCGGTTTGTAATAAATAAAAGTCGAATGTCTCATGTCTACGTAAATAAAATGACAATTAATCTAATAATAAATTAAAAGCCTAATAAATGTAATTTCACTCGAGTAAAACCGTTATCACGTACTTGACCGCATTTCACAGAGATATAAATAAAAAAAAAAAAAGAATTGTGTTATTCTAGGTAATTCTTATAAAAATAACATTATAATAAACCATTTGTCAATGACTATAAAATATTTAATGATGAAATATTCATTGCTTCAATTTAAGATGTAAATATTTATAAAATTAAACGTTATTATTGTTAATTTTAATCGTTTAGTTTGTGCAAATGTATTTTATGAAGATAAATACCTAAGAATAATTCTACTACTTGCAAACGCTGTTAAAACTATAACAGATAAAAAAATATATATAATTTTTACGTCTCAAAAGTGTCTACCAGCAAAGTCAACGACAACATATATAAATCCTTATTTATTTATTTATTTAAGCCTCTTTCATTTATTAGTATTGATAAAAAACTTTTTCTTTTTTTCGATGTAACTTTAACTATGGACCTCTCGACGAGTATAGGTCTCCTCCATCTCATTCCACTTTTTCCTGTCGTGAGCTATTCTCATCCAGTCTTTGTTTACGAATTTTGCAAGTTCGTCTTCCCCTCTTTCCAGGGGGCGACCTCTTTTCTTTTTTCCGGGAGCCCATACAGTGATTTTTCTAGTCCATCTCTCTTTATCCCGACGTGCAATGTGATCAGCCTACATCCACTTTAGTTTCTTGCAGTTGTGGTAGTGGGACATTAACTGGGTGGTAATATTGAGAAAGTGGGGAAAAATGACGTCATCGTTAGACATCGTCATTGTTATTGTTATATTACTTGTTATTTTTTGGGGTTCCGTACCCAATAGGAAATTTGTGTATCTACTGTTGTTTACCTAATCAATGGTACGGAACCCTTCGTGCGCGAGTTGCACTTGGCCGGTTTTTTTTTTTATCTTATCGTGCGTCCTACTCTGCATAATACATAATATTATAGAATTAATCTACGCAATAGCAAAAATTATATTCGAAATTTGAAATGTATCTCATTTTTCTTGCAACATTTTTATTAAATTTCTTTTTTTTTGTCTTTGATCCTTTTTCCAATGGTATGCGTTCACAGACATTAAATAATTAAAAAAAAATATATTTATTTAAATTTAATGTATCAGTGGAAATATTTGATTAAATAAATAAAATGGTGAAACTAGCCAATATCTTTGCTATTAATTGTATTTTCACACGTGTAACATATACATAGTTTATATTTATTATAAAAAACATTCACGTGCTCTTTTACATATATTATTATATTTATTAATAACCAGTTTATACTGTAAACAACTTAAATGAGTAATAATTATGATTCTTTTCCTATTCATAATCTTTGATTATTTATATACCTATAAAATTGTAGCCAACTGTTGGCTACTAAGTACACGCACACTAGAAACGTAGTATGACGTTTTGGGAGTGTCACGTGTAGCAGTCGCACACACCAAGATAATAAAGTTGGCTTGTTTATTTTAGTTCTTTTGTTATGCGATACCAGATATATTTATATGAGCTAGCTATTAATGTATTTTTCTCAATCTAACATACTTTAATGATGCCTTTAAATATATTTTTTATTGCTTCCCCTGGACAGCTATATGAAAATACATACGATTCAACATTACTAAGGATATACACAATTTTATAACATGTAAAAAGGTTGTATAACGTCAAAACAATTCAATATGACAATATAGGCCATATGTAAAAAATTTTTTTTATTTAAAAATTCATGAAATTCTCGATATTAAAGATTGTGACTATCGAAACATGTATTATTCATCATTTGCGCTACATACCAGAATATTATGTAAGTACAGTAAAGCATAAAATAATATATATCTATTTAAAAGAATTTATTGTCTTCGTAACAAAAAATCTTATTAAAACTTAATTTAACCTAACCTTTATTTAATTTAACTTAATTAATACCGATATATAGTTTAAGTATACTATAATAACAAGATTTTAGTCGATTTTAATAAAAATATATCAAAAAGACAATTGATTTACAAATAAGAAGTATTCATAAAACTTTGGGAACATTTTTTCTAGTACCTAAAAGTTGTAGAATGAAGTTTTACAATTTATAACATACTCCAATAAACGGGCTTTGTAACGTAAAAATAATTGTTCAAACCAAATCGGTTTAGTGGTTTCAGAAGTTATTTAACTTACAACATTTATTTGCTTGTACATATGTTTAGGGCAGCCTAATTTGAATCTCTTTCTCTTATCATAATTTTACGTGTTGGCTGAATTTTACGAGAAAACTACTGAATATTATAAAATAAAGTCCTCCCACCACGATTTTTATACGGTTTTCACTAATAGACAGAATGATTCATGATGAATGTTTAGGTGTAATTCAATAAGATTTTATGTTAATTGTATAAAATATGATGAGTACAGTGTACACAGATATATAATAACTTATTAATTAGTATTAGATTAATATTTCATGTGAATATTTATTATCTGTGTATTTATCTGTCATCTTGGGTGACACACAAAAGCGCGGGAAAATGAAATAAAAAAATTGGCTTGCCGTGAAGACGTTGCGTCTGCACAGCGAGCTGATATTTAAATGTAATATCTATTTAATCTAATTTGTAAATCGACCTTACGTGTAAACATTACAATGATGACCAATAGAGATATATATTACGATATAAAAGTTTTATGTAGACCCTACACGTGCGAAGCCGCGACTGGTAGCTCGGTAGTAGTAGTTTTTCAATACCTAAATTAACTGCAGAGGTAAACTCAACGGTCACCAGCATTGACACGAATGCTATGTATATAAAATCCTGAATTTAATAATGTTTTTAATTATTAATTGTTTTATAATATAACATTTATTCGCTACTTAAAAGTTAAATAAATCCTTTTCGAATGACACATTGAGCCGCTCGTAAACTTTTCAGAAATACAATTTTGATTACAGCATGCAACTTACAGTGTTATAAGACAAATACATTAGACATAATATGTATATTAAAAAAGAACGATAATGTGACTATAAGTATCACAAGAAAAGCCCTAATCCGGGTGGGAACCCTTTAGTTATTTAAAAGACCCAAAGTCGATTTAGATTCCTGACACCATTATTTTTGTGAAAACGGCTAGTCCAAACTTAAGTCTTATGTTGATAGATAAGTATTGTAGTATTGATCCTCAAAATTAATTTAAAATATTACCATACTGATGTTTCGATGTTTCGTTTAAATAGTAGTTCATTTAGAAGGTAACATTTCAAACAAATGTTCACTTATGAGGCGATTTTCTTAAAGTAATTATCTGAAACGAAAATAATACATTTTATATAAATAATATATAATTTTTAAAGTTTTACTTGACTGTTCCCCAGCTGTGTTTCGTTGTATAACCAGTGCGCTAATGCCTACCAATGTCAAGGTTATAAAATATTCCAGAACACGTCGATCAATTCATATCCCGGAAAAATATCTTTTGTAATAAAAACTGACTTATTCAAGACACGAGGCTTATGTAACGTGTTTTTTTCTCTTAATATACGAGGCAAAATGTTGAAGGTTAAAAATATAAGTACATAGTTACGACATCGCTGAAAATAATTCTTGAATTCATCGAAAAACTAAAAAATTTTATCGGTTCGTTTTACATTTTTAAGCAACTCGAGTGTCCATTGGCTTTTTTCTTACACCTAATGTAAGTAAAACATTCTATTGGATATTGGGAGAAAAACTATAAATTCTATTGGACACAATCGGATTACATACAAAATCCCTTAAACTTTCTATTTATTCAATTACATAATCCAATTAAATATATTATTCGAAACATTGAAAAGTAATTCCTAAAATACTTACTAGTTAAACAAAACAGTTTAAGATCCGAATTTTTATTTCAAGTTACAACATTATGTAATAAATTATTTTTAGAATAGAAAAAAACTTTAGTATTGTTATAAATTCCTGTATATATCTAATACGAGTAGGTGGTAGGCTGGGTACCATCCACTCATTACGTATAGAAATGCATCATCTGTGAAAATTTCAACTGTCTTACTATCACGGTTCATGAGATACAGCCTGGTGACAGACGGACAGACAGACGGTACGGACAGCGGAGTCTTAGTGGTAGGGTACCGTTTTAAACATTGGGTACGGAACGCTAATAAAGCTGTTTCTCATATCAATGCTTTATTATAACGACCAACCCAACAAAAGTATACACTTTGGTACTCACTGTATTTACGCATTAGACTGTGAATATATAGAAAAAATTATGTATAAGTCTATTAATTAAGCAAATTTTACATAACATATAATAATAACGACCTTATTTTTTATTATATTTATCAATTATTCGTTTAATTTTTTTTATTGTACTTTTTATGGTACTCTTTGTCTTCAAACCGGAACATAACGTTAATAAAATTACTCTTTAGCGGGAGAATAACTGTAAAACATAGCGAATAGAATAGGTATCTAATTACTTCCATCAGTCGTCGTAATTAGTAACTAATCTGGGCATGTTATGAATTATTCTACCAAACACCAATAGCAGATAGGCTTCGGTTTAGAGGAAGTGTATCATCTTAACGTTCAATAGTTAAGCGGCGCATAGATTTTGTGTCAAAAATAACAATTCTTAAGATCTATGATCGTCGCTGGTCAATGATCACTTATGACCATCCAACCGTTAATTGGTAACCCGTCTATATGTATTACGTCTATATATATTAGTTTGTGAAAGGGCTTGGCGCTGCCCGTCTGGGTAGGTACCACCCACTCTTCAAGTATTCTACCGCTAAACAGCCAGAATTGTTGTGTTTTGGTTTGGAGGGTGAGTGAGTCAGTGTAACTGCAGGCACAAGGGACATAACATTTTAGTTACCAAGGTTGGTGGAGCATTGGCAATGTAAGGAATGGTTAATATTTCTTACAGCGCCATTGTCTATGGGCGGTGGTAACCACTTAACGTCAGTTTGCCTATTTGCACGTCCGTTTACATAAATCATAAAAAAAAAAAATCATATTTCTGGATCAACTTATGATAGGTTTTATAATTACATAAGTATTACATTCAATTCAAGTAATTTTAAAATCTACGCTTACTAGAATTATAACTGAAATAAAAATTAATACTTCAAAATCTTTTTTATTTATTTTAATTCACTCCTTACAATCGTTTCGTGTGAACGTAAAAAAGGGAATTTAAATAAGAAATAGATTAAATTTAATAGGTTGTATTGTAAAAATTTAAATCAGTGCAGACGTTTATCAAATCGTGATAGTAACCATTATTTTTACTGTATATTGATATGTCAAAGACAATTAATAGTAAGTAATGTGAAAAAAAAATCTCTATTTAGAATCATTGCCTACATATTAATAAAAAAAAAGAAACATTTTTAATGTGTCAAAAAAATTCATATCGTGACATTTAATAATTTTAATAAACGTCATTTGTCACAGATAACGCCATAAATAACAACATAACGTTTATAAATCCGGGCTTCCCCGTTAGGTATGTTTTATCATAGGCGATAATATGTAATGTCATTTTGCAAATTGTTGAACGCAAAGTCTAACGTATAAGAAGAGCCAAGAAAGCATAACAACGAATGGTGAGAGATTAAAACATTACACACAATATCAGTAAAATTGAAATTATAAATTTTAATATAGATATATTTTAATAATATTTTCGCTTGACCCCATATCACTACGTCACCCCATCCCGCACTATATTTAAAACAAATTACATCACCTATAATTTCACACACAAACACACTTAGCCATTAGTCACAAAAATCAATAGCGTTTACTAATGAAATTGGACTTCGGATTCCTATCAATACAAATGATCAGAAAACATGACGCAATAATACATTAAAGTTATTCTTATTTTGAAAATCCCATCCCAAATAAGATACATTCTCACCTTGACTTAATTAGGAATGTGTCGATCTTTCCGGTACGATTCGTATTGCATTGGTCTATAATGATAATTAGGAAATTTAGACTATATTTGTGTTTACAGATAAGCAATATATTTCCCGTACAATTGTCTCCGCTAATGTTTAGTAAGGTTAGTAGTATTTCAAAGTTGTCATGAATCTAGATTCTAGACTTCATTGCCACTACTAATAAAAACAAACTAATTTAAATGCATTTTGAATTTTTGAATAACCTTACAAAAAAATCCGCAAATAAAATAAAATAACTGTCCTCTACAGCCATTTATTACGTCAGTATTATAAAATTTTAATTATCTGTGTTATATTTTTGAAATTAATTTCTAAATCCTTAGATATAATCTCTTCCATTGGGGAGTTAGTAAACAAAACGATTCACCGAATAGTCTAACAAAGAAACGTACCGAAATAAAAAAAATAATAAATATGAGTTATAAAAGATTAATTTCAATAATTAAAAAAAATAAGGTATATCGCATATATTGCAAGGGAATATTGAACGATTGAAAACGTAAAGGGAAATAAGTATAAGCTAACGTACGATAATTAATCTGTATATTATTTTATTAATATACATCATTGTTCTTCATGTCATTATAACAAAAATTATAATAGCGAACCAATAACGCAACACGATGATACGTTATTCAAGTCCGACAAGAAAATCTAGTTACAAAACATGGATCCTTAAAACAATCCATTTTCGAAAGTGGCGTTTAAAATTGGAGATCATGAAATACAAGACTTGTATTGCAAGATTGTTGCATTCAAATTATTTTCAGACACAGTCTTAAAGGTGCTGTAATATTATAAAGTTTGGGCTTGAACGCTTAACATTGCCATAGTTTTTACGTCATTACAAACAAGCGAAAAATTGACCAGAGCACAATTTAGACAAAAATTTGCTCACACTACAATTAATTCATTACGCCATTTTTAAATTGCTAAAAATCTAACGCTTATCAATCGATTACAGATTTCGTAGAAACACAAAAACGCCACAAATACATGACTCAATCGCGAATTAGCTAAAAAAAATCGGACATTACATTGACTCAATAGCGCCGACTAAAGTGATTACACACAGCCAGGTTACGTAAATAAACTCACACAAACATAAATACACACACTCGCGCAATTACTCACACAGCTGTATGATGCGCTAGTGTGCGCGCTGCAGACCGTGAGTCGGTCGACCCCACTACAAAATTTAGTCGCACTCTAGACTTCGCAGAGGATAGACAAGTCCAAGTGACTAGAGTACTACGCCATTCGCAGTGAATATTTCGTCATAACAACATTGTGATAGTGACAAAATCATTCGGGACGTGTAAAGTGGGTGCATAACATTTATTGTTCCATTTTAACGCACTATAAACTCCACCGAAGACGGTTTTGTGTTTTGCTGGTTTTGTGAAATTATGACATTGTTCTCACTATTTGGATAATTCCGGATAAGGAGTGCAAAATTACCGCAAATATTTTTGTAAGTATTCCTTGTGCAATATAATTATTATTTAAATTAATTTACGTTAATTAAGATATTTTCGTATTTATTTTATTTTTAAAATTTTATAGGAAACAATCTGTACCTGTTGCTTTTGCTTTTGCTTCAACGAAGGTTTTGCTTCAACCGAACATCCTTAAAAATATATATATTGTTATCTTAATAAAATATAAGGCATTTAATGTTTTAGAAAATAAATTAAAAAAAAAGTTATAAAAAAATAATTAATTATTATAAAAATTAGAATCAACTTAAGAAACGTTTTAAAAATAGAATAATAACCGAAAGTCGTCCTGTAAAAAATTCACATACCTACATATTTAAAATATTTAAATAAAAATTAAAAAAAAAAACGTTAAATAATTTAAAAATTCAAGAATAGTATCTGTTAAATTTTAATAAATTTAAATGAGTAACAATTGAGATGAGTCAGTCAACCCATCAAAATCGAGTTCGCGTTTTCATAGAAATGTTGGTAATGTCATTGACATCGGCTTCAAAAATATGTTTACTCATGAGCGCTACGTCTCGTGCCAAAAGAACTTTAAATCATTTAATTCGATGTGTTTTCACATTGTATTGCTTCCGAGTGTTCGTGTTTTGATTCTTTTGTTTGCGAATCAGCTTCCTCAACCATGTTTTCATTATTATCTTTGTTTATACCAGTTGTTATATCTTAGTAGATTTAATGCTTATCATATTAAACATTCCTTTGTTTTATAATCGTACAAAGTTTGATTTCTTTGTCTGTGATAGGTGTTTTATATTTTCACTCAGACTGTACGATAAATTATTTTATATATAAATTAAATTTAGTAATTTTTAAATTAAAATATAATAAGTAACAAATATTTAAATTATTTTCTTCTGCGCAAACATAATTCAGTGTTTATTTTCTATCTACCGCCAATAATGCATTGGCATTTTTTTATTGAATTAATAAATAGGCAAAAGTAAATAAATGAATGTTTTGATATTTGTAGTTTGATATAGTGCTATATGCAGGTTGGTAATTAAGGGATAGTCATTGCTAAGTAGTAAGTATAGTGTCGTAAGCGGCGCCTGGCACGACGGCTCTGTCGTAAGCCATTGTAAACGCTTACACAACTGGTTCAAGGTTCCAATCCAGCGTGCAATCGCCTGCGGATGTACGGAACTAGATTAAGAATAGTTAAATATTACCATACTTTTCGTAAGGAACATTCTAACATTTGTCAAAGATTGAGTTTTCGAAAAAACGCAAATTATAAAATGGAAACTTATGATTTATATTTTGAATATTTCTTTTTAATTATAAAAAAAGTAAAGCCTTAAAATTAAGGGAGTAATTTTATTTCCAACCGCTTCTGTAAAACATTAAAAAGAAAAACTTTTACTCCAGTCTAATCGCAGAACGAAGTGAAAAAAAAAAGTTATGTTAACTTCCATAAAATACAAAACAATATAGCCCCCACGTTTACAACAGGCCCCGTCCAGAAATAAACTTGCGTTCGCTTAAACAATTCAAACAAACCGTTCGGAAGCAAACCTGAGACTTGAATCGATCGTGTAAAGGTCAGTTAGCTATCTACGTATGACGCAACGTCCCTAGGGCGGCATTGCGCAATCCACTGCAAAACTCACACAACGACATTGCACAGATAATGAGAAAACGTCAAATAACACGAGCATAGTAAATACAAACTAGAACTACAGCAATGTTAACAAGTTGTTTTCAACTAGCTTCCGCACTCTAATAATAGATGACAGACAAAGAAGTGTAGCATTCGAGTGTAAAGTGCATTATCGGTACATGAGTGATGTAATACAGGAAATAAAAAGCAAGGTCGTCCGGAAGGTATTATTGAAGACCGTAAGGTCATACCCGTATGCATTTGGTTAAACGTGCATCATAACGCGCGTTACACGTAGCTATGAATTTTAATACCCATTATGTTTACGATTGTAGTGTAATTATGACCCTGGTTTTATAATTAACATTGGATCACTCGAAACGATTAAATCATCTACGTTACTATTAACGCAACATATTGTAATATAAAAATCGCGTTCAACTGATAAAAAGTTGTATCAGTTGTCCTCATGAGCCAGTTTTGAAAATTTTTATTATCATTCTAATCAGGCGTCGCATGTAGATGTTATATTTGTTGTAGCCCATAATGAGTGCATGTTACGTAATCTACATTTTTTTCATGCGCAATAACAACGCCGACGATAATTTCATCGGTACGAGGACAAGCAAAGATAACTTGACCTATTTTTTTTATCTCGCCCGCTCGCGTAACTGTAACCTACTTACTCATGTGCACGTGAGTGCTCACAGCCAATTGCGATGAAGCAGACAAATGTATGATGTACATTGCTGGAGGTCCTTACATACCAGACCCATGAACACTAAATAAACGACAAAAAACTGTATTTGAACGATATTTTGTAGTATACTTTGAAATTCGAACGACGTTCGAATGTTTTCATTCACCTTAAAATATTAATGGGGATTCCCGGTGAGTCACGCTAAGCAAAACTAGCCCAATAACTCTAAAATGCTGAACATTAATGTACCGATTATAAGTAATGAGTAATAAGGGGAGTTTGAACACTGAAGATCTTGGCCCTGTATATAATACTTCCTAGAATCGTAATGCTCACGTAACATAAGGAGCTAAGGTGAGCAGCTAAATTCAAAGAATCTAGTGCATCAAAATAGGTTAAGTGTTTCTTAATAATATAGCAATTAACAGTGTAGAGCAAGGTCGATACTCAATACGTTTGTCTTTGTCTAACCCAAACACTACGTATTTGTGTAAGGATTAATTTTATCTGATAGGGAAGTCCTCTACCGGAAAAGTAAGGGAGAAAACCTTGACACATTTTATATTAGCCGTTTATCACTCGGGGAGTTACGAAACACAACCTTGACACCAAACTATTATCGGGAGACTGAGAGGCCGTCCCAAAAATAGATTGATCTTTAATTGGGCCTTCGCTAAATGCGAATCTGAAAATCGGTCAAGTATACGCGGTTTTCAGCAGAAAAATGCTTGAAACGCATCCAAAATTTCGACCTTTCTTCTTGTATCCTCAACTATTAAGGTTGAATTAAAAAGACAGTACATTGTCACTACTCTCAATAATCACAACAAAATAAATCGCATCAAATGTTTTGAAAACGTCTTCATCTTGACCGTACACAGTAATCATCATTCAAACGGCAAGCTGGCGCCATAGTTACATAAAGCTGTTGGGTTCAAGGGTAAAGATTATGAGCCATATAAGTTAAAGTATATATTTTTCATTGTCTAATATATGTGCACTTTTGTGAGATGGTAAAATGTCAAATCAAAGATGGCGGACGGCCTACTTTTCCCGAGCAATAGCGGCGAGCGTGTGGAAAGTTACCGCTGTACTACTTTCTCTACTTTTTCCAAGATGGCTGATATTGTCTATGAACATTTATGTGAGCCAGTAATTGTCTTTGGTAGGTCAAGAGCATGAATAATGCGGCGCCATTAAGACGTGCGAATGTTTTTATAAGTACTGTTTAAAAACAATTTAAATATTGTGTCACGTTTCGTCCATCGTTATAACATGTATTATTGATAGTTTATTAAAAATAACTGTACATTTTTACTTTAACATCGGTTAACTACAAGAAACTACGACTAGAAATACAAGTTCAAGGGCGTAAAAGTCTAATTAGTTACAACTGCGATCGCGTTTTATATAACGGTTTGGAGAAGAACGTGCGGTGTTACGCAAGCAACGTGAGTTCAAGAACACGTGTCACAGGCCGCGTGACCGCTCGGCGACGCAACACGTGCGCAGGACAATAAAGCTAAGGTCATGTCCACTGATCCACTCTGAGCCAATCGTTGCGATTTACATTTTGGCTCAAAAGAAACGTCGCAACATCGTGTGCAATTTATTTCTCAACTAACCTTGCCGCGATAATATATTTATGTTTAGAAATTCTTCCTGGTTTTTGCATTTGAAAGACTATTTCTTGTTAAAAGACAATAAATATAATCGTAACGGGGTATCTTACGTACTGAATTCAATAAACGTTTATTACGTTGGTGTCCTTAAGACAATATGTAATAAGGAAGTGTGATTTTATAGCCACGTAATACACACTATTACAAATATTTTCATATTTATTTATAGTCGAACAATTAGACATTAGGTGCATTTTAAACATACTATTTGTCTAGTATGTTAATCTACATTACGAAGCGGGACAGTTTGTTCGAAAATAAATCTCACGAAACCATTGCGAATCAAATAAATATTTTCCACTTAGACAGCCCGTTCATTGAGGAAGGCTATAAGATCCGTGCTATATCCTTACGGACTAATATTCGTAAATTTTGAAAAATTTGACAAACTAAAAACATGCACTCATAAAAAACGCTAATGAAACCGCGTGTGTCAGATCATATAAACTAATAGCACATTATCTCGAACATTGCATTATGTAATTGAGAATGAGGATTAAACTGGTCTAGGAATGCGTTTCCTGTTGACACTTGGTAAAATATTTGCCGGGACGTTAAAAATCTCTTGATACGTATTAGATATCAACAGCATTGGTAAAGTGAATCTTAACTTTGTCTTAAATGTAAATAATATTTATATTATAAACGAGTTGCTATGGAAATGATTTCCAGTTATTCTCGATAGAATCTTCATTTCAAATGTAGCTGCTTTACGTTTGAATAATACTGTAGAATAACCATTCAATAGTGCTTGTAATGGCTTGAATAAGGTTTATTTTATTTTTGAATAGGACTTTAATTCGAAAGAGGTTTGAAATTCGTTTAAAATTTTATTAATATTTCTTAAGTATATTTAAAGAAATATACATAATTAAGCGTTTTGTATATGTTGTTGAAATGAACTATATAGTTATCAAAACACTGACTCATCGAGACTGTGACACAAAAGATAATTGTTTTTTTTTTTAAATTATGATGATATAAACTTTTTGGTTCATTTAATCAATATGAAAAATTTGTTTCATTTAGTACCTGTGAAACTGATTAGACTAACAAATTCAAATGTATACATTAGTTGATATTGAATAAACTAGGACTTATACAGTTAAAAATAACTGAGGGTACACGTGCAGTGCTGCTCCTCACACGTACCTGAATGTGCAACGTGACGCAGCCACGTGTAGCTGTAGTTCAATGCGAAGGTCGCTAGAACATAACCTAACTCAATCCGATTTTACTGAAATCATTAGTATACATTAATATATTTTAATTTAAAATATATTTAAATCTATGGACAATTTATAAAGCACTAACGTCACTGTCATACATAACAAAACTCCTTACATCGAATGCAAGAAGGTTTCATTCAATCGAAGTTTAAAATTGAAGTTTAAATTTAGAACGCAGAGCTATCGAAGTTGCCCAAACCAACCTTGACAGCGGTGACGAAACATAGCAGTTTCATAACGAGTTTTAGACTAGATGAGCATAAAAAGTGTGATACCGTACAGTGCCAGTTTTTGGCTAACGGTGAAACGAAAGTACATGATTAGCGATAACTGTCCAAATGCCGATTGTTATACAAGACGACCGTTAGACGTGATTTCGGTACTATCGAGTTCTGTTATCAAATTTGATTCGATAACTTGTATAATAACTTTTTGGTTTAATAACTTATTAGATTATAAATTACGGTTATGCAATTAAAAAAAGTTCTTAAATCAACAAATGAGAATGTCTCGTAAATTTTATTTCGTACATATACCAAATAATTATAGGCCACTAAAATTAATAACAGGGAGCAGATATGTTATAACTTCCTCTTCATATATTATATAATATCAAATCAATGTTCTTACAATGTCCGTCCGTTACTCATTAAGGCAGTGTTTAACCGTTTGTGCTGCCAACCGGCAAATAACGGACACTTTTTTAGTTTGAAATAGAGCAGTTATTTTGTAAGCTGTATACCATTGTACATAATTGCAAAAAGAATTAATAATTTAAAAAAAAATTGCTGGTATGTTTTAAAAGATAAAAGGTTAACTACCTAGATACTGATTATTACGGTACTGATACAAAATTGCATCGAAAAATCATAGATTATTTATTAGTAAATATTATATTTCTAATTTTCCATAAAAACTTTTTTTAATTTTATAATTAATACACGAAATCCCTTGCCCATCAACCTCATTTGTAAATAAAACTCATTTATAATGTAGGTAACTACCGGTTAAACTAGAATAATGTTTATTCAATATATAACTGTATTCTACAGAATATAAAATATAGAATATTTTATAGATAAAAACGTTTATAGCAATATGATGTTCAAATATTAAAAAGTTATAAAGTGCGGTTACGCAAATTTGAATTTTATTTCATTTTTATTCACATTGACATACATTGAATCAGTTACATTAATATTATAACACTACATTTTTGAATTCGCTTGAAACGTGTAAAAGGCCCACTGACATTTCGACCAATTAGAGCTGGCTTTTAATCGAACAGTTAGCCGTAACGGGTGCGCGCGCGCATCTAGAGCGGCCTACTGACACCGAACGGGCGACTGGTAACAATCCGCTTGCAACCTGCCTCGCCAACAACTGGTAGTTCCGTATAATGTTCTATTACTTTACTTCTGATGATAGAAGTTATATTCTACAAATAGGAATTTAGAATTTTATTTAAAATGTAGGCTTAGGAAGATTATAGAAGATATTTTTTTAAATGTTGTAATAACTTGTTGGAATGTTGGCAAATTTTAAATCCGAAGGATCTCCAAGCATAAAGGTTATATGCGGTTATGTATATATTTTGTTGCGTTATTTTTTATTACAACAATACGACGTCAGCGTAACTGTTATTGCATCTCATTACCCTTACTTTGCGGTCGAAAGAGCAATTTATTATCGACATTCTAGTCTATGTTATTTTAAACATTAATATAGTTCGGCGGAAATGCTTATGAGTAGTGAATTTACATAAAAGAATGGGAAATGCTTACATAAAGCTTTCTGAACACAATAAAATTGTTCGAAAACATCTTAAAATTCTCCGGAGTCGTTCTAATGATCTTTTTCGAATTTCATAAGGAGTACATGTGAATAATACTGTATAATAGCCACGGAACACGTGAACCGAGGCTCTGGAATAGTTTAAATGACATGCAAATCGTTTCCTAAACGAATAATGTCGGATATAGAAAGAACTCTCACGTTGTCCGCGAGTTCACCGCGTGCCGAGTAACGTGACTGTTTAACTCTTATTTGCACTCGTTAGTAGCATATTAGAAAAAAAAAAGGTATCAAATTTTATAGCTTCTCTACAATGGGTGCTTACGATTGATTCTTTCATTGTTATCCTCCGCTGATAACAACGCTATGGACTTTTTGTGACAAACTTCCTGTCGTTGTTTAATTTAACCATAATCAGCGAGAGGACACTCATTCCGGACTCACTAGGCTTGCAAAGCCATTGAAATTAGGTGCTCGTGTTACGCAACGGTCATTGACATCGGGTCGATAGGGGTCGTGAATATAATATAGAATAATTAACTGCTGAGGACGGAGTTCTCTGTCCACGTCTTCACCAACGTGAGTCTTGCGAAATCTAAATATTATTGTTCATAAACCGTTGTCAGCTGATAAAGCACTTAGGCAACTCTCGTCACATGCCCTCGAGCGTGGATTTTTCATTTCATTTCATTTCGCATTCTGAATAGATCGGTAGACGTCGAAATTTCAATTTGCTTTTGAAATTATTAAAGTTTAATTAATTTATTGCAACGTATATATTAATGTACCAATATTGTTAAACACAATACAGTATGTTTTGTGTGATGGAATATAAGGTGAACTATTAGATATACTATTTTATAATTCAAAGGGAACAAAAAATGTTAGTGTGGCAACGCGGTTACACAAAGGTGATCCGCGTGCTAAGTTGCGAAGGATCTTGCGACAGCATTTTTGCAAGCGTATTATTTTGTAAGGCTATTTATAAAATTGCAACGTTATACTAACGTTATGTTTTATTTGTTACAGAACCACAGTGAAGATCCGTGCGGACAAGGCGTCGTCCGCCGAAACATGGTCGCCGAGTTCATCTTGAGTCAGCAGCAGCTGCTGAGCGCGGGAGGGGGCGCTGCCCTTGGCCCGTCGCCAACACCATCTCGCGTGCAACCACAATCACGCAACAGATTGTCTGTGTCACCCCATTTTCCATTAGACCAACCACTACCATCTAATGGTAGTCCCGGTGACCCTAATGATTATGGAAACAGCTTTGATTATTCGAAGAGGAAGGAATTCTTCGGACAACGCAAACAGAGGGAATTTATTCCTGATAATAAAAAAGATGATGGATACTGGGATCGCAGGCGGCGGAACAATGAAGCCGCCAAACGTTCCCGTGAAAAACGCCGCTTCAATGACATGGTACTTGAACAACGTGTCGTTGAACTCTCCAAGGAAAATCACGTACTAAAAGCTCAATTGGACGCGATCAAGGAAAAATATGGCATATGTGGAGAGACACTTATCAGCATCGATCAAGTTTTAGCGACACTGCCGACGTGTGATCAGGTTCTCTGTGTCACCAAGAGGAGTAAACTCACTAGCAGTGCTCTATTTCCGCCTGCACCTCCACCACCACCACCGATACCTCCATCGTCTCCACCATCGCCTCCACCTCAACGTGCTCCGGAACCTTACCAAGAAAGGCTCCCTGCACCTGAAGCTTACTATCCTCACCCAGCACATTATGAACCACCCGGTTCAGTTCTCAATCTCTCACGATCTCGCCGCGCTCCTTCGCCATACGAGCTGTCATCTCTCTCTGGCTCTGGAGACGAAACAGCGGAACAATATGCTCCGGAAAATAATTGTCTTCCTTTAAAACTTCGCCATAAATCACATCTCGGGGACAAAGATGTCGCTAGCGCTCTCCTATCCCTGCAACACATCAAGCAGGAGCCCGGTCCCCGTTCCTCACCTTCCTGGGACGGTGAGGGCTCTAGTGACGAGAGGGATTCAGGGATCTCATTGGGTGCAGAATACAGGCCACCAAGGTCTGACGAGAGGCTTGTTGAAGAGGACGACGCTCACTTAAAGGCGGAGCTCGCGCGGCTCGCTACAGAGGTGGCGACGCTAAAGAACATGATGCATCAGAACAAGGCGCGCGCGCTCGAGCACTGAGCAGAGTGGCAGTCTGAGAGATGCCCCGCGCCTGCGCCTGGACCGCGCAGCGCCGCGCTACATCGATAGTCGCGGCGACCACTCGTGTCGCGATAACGTGTCGATCTTGTTCGTACAAACTGTCTCAACCTGCCCCTCCCTAGTAGTCGAAGTTACCACGTTGTAAAGAGATGAAAATATATATTTGTATGATATTGTGCAGCTGTACGCGGCTAAGTCGCATCGCCTAATTGTAATCCTTCCTAGTAGTCGTATCGTTGTACTGTTCTCGTAGGGTAGAGATAGTCGCAGTTGTCGACGCGTTCGTGGACCTTTCTGTATGAGACTAATTAGTTCGGTTTACAGACTTTTCGAGCAGATAAAACTAATCTACTCAGTGATAGATTTAAAAAAGATGCATTTTTAGTGGTGAGCTATGTATAATGTATATGTAATATAATAAGTAAGAAGTAGATCTGTTTCATCTATTCGAAGACTCGGTAGTGAAAATCGATGGCTAAAGACTATTTCTCTTTTAAGCTAGCTTTAAGTCTTAAATAATATTAAGTCCAACTTAGATGTTTATTTATAATTTTTAATGTATAGTCTTTCTCAATCGGAATGCCTGTTATGTTCCAAACCAAAAAAAAAGAGATAGATCCTCTAGCTGTCAAGAATTCGCAAACTAATTTTAAGAGACACTTTAAATCCTATTGTATGCAGAGTATTGTAATCAGACTAAGAATACCAGTGCCTTCGACAATACATACCTACCTTAAAAATAGCTACATTAAATTAATATTTTTGTACACTTGTTAGTAAAAGCTTAGCGATGTCAAACGATCAGATATCTTCAAACATTCGCTGAACGTCATGGAATAAGAGGTTTAACTTTTTTATTAAATATACGATTCAGCGTAAACTTTGAAGATCTCTGGTCATTTAAACGTGGCCCTTACCATGAGTCGCTCACGGCGATACAATCGCATTTATGAGTACTATAAGTCCTTTGAATTAATGAAACGCATGGCGTCTCACTCATCTCAATATTGCGTCTCATTAGTGTCGAACCCATGGTTGGGATATTGTATCAAATCCTATTAAGACTAGATTGAAAGTATTCGATATGTATTGTAAGTTTTCATACTCCCAATTGTCCAAAGGGCATGTGATAGGACTGAGGCCTGAGGGAGTTATACTAAGTATTTATTTATTCGGACCGAGAAAGAGGATTTTACAGTTTATTATCTTTGTATAAGAAACTCTATACGATATAAATAAATTGTGTACATTACAATTAAAAATGAATTTTATTTTATTCCCACCTACTATGATGTTATTGAAGTATACTACGAATTTAAATGAAGAAATCATCATCATAAACAAAAAGCAAAATTTCGAAGAATTCAATTAAACTTGAAAAAACTTTTGGAGTCCTATAACAAAAGTTGCAAGAATATCGTTATTTACTAATACAATATCAACAATAGCTATATTGATTCATCTATTACTTATAATAAAATTGAAGTACCAGTCAGTAAATGTACCAATGCTGGCAAAGGACTCCACATATCTAGAAGCTTCTCAAATCTATTCCAATATACAGCTCAGATGCAGTTTGGTGAATACAAAACATGTCAAAGACTTTGCCTATTCATCGAGTATGAGATGAATGCGATTTCCCAAAATGCCCGAGTTTCAAATATATAAACCCTTGGGTAAGATTGACATGTCCTAGCCGCAGTACCATAACTCATTAAATAAAAATCATACCAAAGTCAAATGAAATGGTATCAAAGTCAGAATCATTTAATTCCTTCATATACCCTTCAAATATGTATATAAAATACAGTGCCAGACACACAGACATAAATATAAAATCCTAAAAATTGTTTACAAACGAAATCAATCCAAACATTGCTTACAAAGTATTAATAAGAGAAAAAATAAAAGAGCAATAGCGATTTTAAACTTTATTTATATTTAGTTTAGGTACAATGTTGAATACATAATTCATATAAACTTATGTGTCGTATTATATACATTTCATTAGCTTTGCTAAGTACATCACAAATCCATCATTTTTATACATTTCATACATAGGATGTTAATGCAATAATTTCAAGCATTCAATAAATGTGATTAATAAAAAATTATGTACTGAAACGTTTTTAATGACATTCAGTATTGAAATTAAGCCTCTTAAGTTGCAAGGGTAATTTATTATATATATATGGCCACATTTTATTAAAACAAAAATTAAATTGTTATCCGGAAATTTTCGTTTTTATGCTGGTATCTCATACGATCGTTTTATTCGTTCGTTCGTTTCATAAAATTAATCACGATTTAATTTTTTAGCCAATTTATAACTACCTCTAATATTCTAGAAGATTCGTTATTTTTTTTTTGACTGAGGATTTAACTTCTACCTTAATCGGTCCGATCGCTTTGAGATTTAAAAAAATTGGTAATACCGATTCATTCTCCAAGCACTACGTACTTTTAACATTCAATGACATCGAATATTCTTATGATAAATTTTCTTTTACACGTAGGTAGTACCTACTTATCTTACAGAACAATCAAATATCGTAAAATTCATAATCTTTATCCGAGTATCCCACGATTCTAAACCCTGCAATAATCAATCCGACAATCTTTACATAATTGATTTTAAAATACTACATTTACATAATAACACAGTAATACAATATGAACACGATTACGAAAGTAAAATGTAAATTAATTTCACATCAAACAACAGGCAGACATTATTAACCACCTTTTAGTAATTTCTGTCGATTTGCAAACCAAAGCAAACTTATGTCCTACCATAATTTGCTGTAATTTAGAGATCAGAATACAAGTTATTAAATTCCGGTGAACAAACTAAATTAAACAGTACCGCATTTAGAAAGAAAGATTTGCCTATAGAAAAATGAATGTTACTTGAAATCTACATAAGTGTTTGAGCTAATTATATTTATAAAATAACAGGCATTATTTATTAAACATAATATAATAATGATATTTAATATAATACCGATCTATACAATTCGGAAAGGATAAAAGGAAATCGATATAAGTAAATATCTTGCAAGAATTATATGAGGAAAATACGAATCCCAAGACTTGGAAATTAAACATGTTAAATCCAAAACTATATTCATAATCAATATTGCAATAAAATACAAATATTTAACGATTTACTTGGTGGTAGGGCTTTGTGCAAGCCCGTCTGGGTAGGTACCACCCACTCATCAGATATTCTACCGCCAAATAACAGTACTCTATATTGTTGTGTTCCGGCTAGAAGGGTGAATGAGCCAGTGTAATCACAGGCACAAGGGACATAACATCTTAGTTCCCGAGGTTGATGGCGCATAGGTGATGTAAGGAATGGTTAATATTTCTTACAGCGCCTTTGTCTATGGGCGGTGGTGACCACTTACCATCAGGTGGCCCATATGCTCGTCCGCCAACCAATGCCATAAAAAAAAAACGCACGACGATTCGTTTTTATAAAAATATCTATGGCAAGAAAATTTTATAAATATTACATTTAGAATTCCTATATTTTCAATTTAGTTGTGCTAATAATAACTAACAAATAAAACCCAAAATCTCCTCCTTTTAAACACTTAAAACTTTGAAAATGACAACAGAATTATACAGACAGATTATAAGTATTAAATAACAATAATATGCCCATACTTGTAGCATTTTTTCTAGCACTATCATGAATAAATACTTGCTTAGCCTTATACAACAGTGCTGAAAACACACAACAAAAGAAAAATACCATAAACAAGCCATGATCTTTTAAAGATTATAAATATTTTGACACTGATTACAGGACATAATAAATTAAATTTTACACAGTAATCCATAGTTGTGCGTCATCGTCAAAATCACATTGTTTTTTTTAAACACTAAATTTTAAGTAAATTAATATTGTTTAAACAGACCAGATAATAAAGACTAAAAATATTATATAATATATGCATTTACTTTTTGTTAATATTTTTTCCTACATGTTAAAATTAACCACATCCGCAATGTAAATAAGCTTACATTTAGGCAAGATATAATATTTAATAGGTAAAATATTAAAATAGCTATATTCATTATACGATATAGTATCTTTTCAAAATTAAAACTATACAATGATTTTTTACCTATTCCACTTTTATATTTACATACTTACAAAGTCATAATAAAAGCAAAGTCATATATAGGACAAACATTGCTTCATAATTAATATTAAAATTATGGATATAAAATAATAATTTGAAGAAAACCTTAACCCAAATTTTGATTAATAATTTAAAAAAGGATAAACTCGCTGTCATCTGTCATTTTGACGTTGACACTTTTTCATCTGTTACTTGCCAAAACGAACCCGAACGAAAACCTGGTAATCTCTTACATTTGCTTACGAGACCGTAAGTTTACGTTCGGGCTAAGCTGATTTCACTCGGCCGCCTTGAGGATTATCTCTCCGCAGCTGAGGGGATGCGGTTCGAGTGAAGGGAGTGCGGAGGCAGTAGGCCGCAACTTGGCTGAACTCAGTTCATTGCTTTGTACCCACAGTTCCAACTAAAAATAACAAAAGAATGTTTTGTTGTAAATATTTCTATTTTAGACATCTAAATATTATTCGGAAAATAATTTAAATTAAGAAAAAATCATATACATTCAATATAATTACAAATATATGATAATAAAACCGGCCCGAGCCTCTTGTCACAGTAGAGTGTTTCCCCCATACCCCTTGGTTTCCCACTATGTTAGTACAATTATTGACCTTTGCAATCATGTTTGTCTTGATCAAGTCTCTATAAATTCATCTAGAAATAAACTTGTAACACCCCGAACTATTATAGTCATATCCTCCGCTCTACTCAGTGGATCTCAAAATTTATTCATAGAAAATTATTTTTCATATGTAATTGACTTTTGGCACCACTTACGAGCTACCGTACTCAAACTCAAAAACCAGCGCTGTTTAATATCATTTAAAATAAAATCCATCATTTAAAATAAAATGATGGATTTTAAACAAAAACATAGCATAAGAATAATTATTAAAGTCCTTACCTCAGAAGGCATCTTCTCAGGCGGTGATTTGCAGCTTCCGGAACAATGTAACTGCAGCAGTAACTCGGCAATGGCAGCTACTGAAGTATCTATTATCCGCTGACGACATAGCGCTACGGCGTGGACAAAACCTCCGGGACCAATGAACTCGTGCTCCATAAAAAATGTCTTTTCATCCCAAAAAATTGCCTGAAAAAATTAACTACACGTATGTACCAATATTTAAAGGGCACGATTAATACATTACAGGGGTTTTTGTACCGTGGACCAGTTTGGGGGTTTATCAGATTAATATTTTATATTCACAAGGCAAATAATAATTATTATATTCAACGTATTGTAGTGATGAAAAGATAAACTTTTCCAATTCACTGCGCAATTTTACTTTAATGCGTTTTATGTCTGATTACGGGTGATGTCACGGTTACATATTTAAAAACCATAATAAGTATAGTATTATACATGAAAGTGTGCTTTCTTTTTTATATAACTGATAACATGTAGGGATGACGTGACCTCGGGATAAGTCAGCCATTAGAAAACAAAATTCGTGTTATACGAGTAACCCTATTGAAATCGTCACATAATAATAAGATATTATTTTAAATTTAATATAATACCTAGTGCTACATCAAACTTTAATCGAATAAGATTGAATATATTTACTAACATATTACATGAGATACAAAAACATATTATATATTATGCTAATCAGATCCCTATGTGTGAATTAAGCGGTTCAGTTTGTATGTGAATGCCCTATAAATCAATATGACAACCGAATGTCAATTGGTGATAAAAAATTGACGCATTTTCGATTATTCTTCATACTAAAGTTTTTAAAAATGAGTAAAATACAGCCCCAGCCACACACAGCCACATAAGTTAAACACTCATTCTGGCATCCTTGATTCGACATTCGAAATAAGTTATTAAAATATCAAACTTAGAACACAAATCACCTTCGATGTTATCGTGAACTTGGTGAAAGGCTTCAGATATCGTCTGTAACGGATGGTGGTCGCTGCTTGGAGTACGGAACCCCCAGCCGCCTTTATGTTAGCATAAAGACCACTCCGTTCGTAAAAATCAGCACGAGCGAAGTCCAGCTCGCGCAGATACCGCGCGTTGTTCATGTGGTACAGTAAAGTATCTATATCGGTGAGGAGGCACCAAGCTGAAAATAGAGATGAAATTTGTTAAGCCCTAACTTATTTGAAAAAATTATCTGCAATTTTTTTTATAAAATTTAAACCTATAACCACCGATAATGTATTTATTAGCAGGCTGAGTAGACTTGAGGCAAGGGCGCCTGATGTATGCGACGACAAATTAAGGAATCTCCTTTTTTATTAGGCTTCTAGCTACAGAACGAAATGAAAAAATAACGAATGAAATCTTCAAGATTCCTTACCTATTATTTCGCCTTCCCAGACGTTATATACTAGAGATATACGAACTATTTTTTGTGCAATTACAACTAAATTAAACCAGGAATTCATGCACTAACAATTGTATAGGTACCTAGTTGGAAATAACTAGGTATATATACTACACTTGAAATATGTGTCAATGCGCCAAAGCCACACAGATGATTGATATTTTGTGACTACTCACATTGTACCTCCGTGGTATCCAATATGCATATTTTCTTCCTAAAGTACCTCGCTTTCGCGACGGTGTACATCATTCGTGCAAAGTATGCCACGTCCAAGGTCCCATACAGCAATAGGGTGCCCGCCACCATCATCGCGCTCCAGCCAGGCACACACACCGTCCACATGATGATAATCTCGTAGTAATCGTACTGCCTAAATAACAATAATAAATAAGGTCATTCTCGATTAAATTTCAATGCTATGAATATCCTAAGTTCCTATAATACATATTGATATTTATTTAAAATATGTATAATAACTAAACTAAAACATAATATTTACTGTTAATGTTGTAACATAGAATTTAGTGTCTTAACGCCTACACTAAATTATTACACATTTAAAATAAATTTGTCACAGTTAAAATTGCTAATAATTATGTGCAGGCACTTAAAAATAAAAAATAACTAATATGGTTTGCAGTATTTTATGTTGGCATATAATTTGAATTGTATTTTCAAATAAATTATGACGAGTCTCTAACCACACAAATTCTTAGGAAATACAAAATGTTCAACAAACGAACGAAGAACTTCAAATTGCATCACGTACATATCAATTAAATTGGAATATATTAAGTAACTGAATCTCACCAAGATATTTCTTGAAGCCGGCTCAATACTAATACTCAAACATACTACAGATAATTAAAATTCAATAACTCCTCACTTCGTATTTGAAGTACATGGGTCTTTATTACTATTACGCAAATATTGTTACTAAAATTATTTTTTCCGATATTAAAATAACCTCCGAGGCGGTGTCAAGAAATTTTCACGTACAAATAGTGACATTTTATAGGATGCGCGCGCAGGGCGATCGATATTCGGCGCATGTAGTCATAGTTTCAGAACTTTTAACCTTATGTTCAGGTGAAAACCAAGCTAGACTGGAATTAGCAATCGAATGCTTAGAGAACTTAAGCTAAGAAAAGCATATGTACATATATGAATGGTTTAAAAATCCAATTGCAACGCGGTTATTTGTAAATAAAACCCTGTTACTAATGACATAAAGTTTAATATTCATTGATTTACTTAAAATGCATCTGAAACAACGCCATTAGTCGTTCTGCTTGTCAGTTTCGAGTGTATGTCAGCAGTTAGAACTAAACATGCAATTATACTTAATATCAATTTATTATTGAATAAACTTAACAAATATACTTCATAAAAAAACATTAGGGTAAAACTAAATTTACAGTATAGTTGGAGAGTAATATTTTTATATGGTTTGCTGCTGGGGCAGTTCTTATTTTTATGACAGTAGCTGAAGCTGCGACTTTACTCGCGCTAATTTATAAAACCTTACTTTTAGCACACAAACCGTCCAACCCCTTTACCCCCTCGAGGTGTGTGTCCTTCCTTGGGACCATCTCCATACAAAATTTCGTCTACATCGGTTTAGTAGCTTAGACGTTACTTTCGCATTTATAATATTAGTAAAGATTTTATCTTTTATGAAACACAAGCTACTCACTTCGACTTCATATAAGTAAAATAAAGATTCTGGAAAGACACCAATAAACTGTATCCCACAAGAGCGTCATTGTATATGCTAAGTGTGCCACCACATCGAACAGTGAACTTTCGTGGTAGTTTTCGATATGCAGCGACGAAGTGTTGGAATAACTTACCACCTCCCCTTTTGATTTTAAAAACCTTGTACAACTTTCGTATCAAGTACAAGTCATATTTATATAATTTACAACTACAATCGTCATAAATAATATTTATATTTTTATTTATTTATTCATTTATTTTTATTTTTTTTGGGTATGTCTAATTTTATTTTATAATATAAAATTATTATTTTATTATTTTAATAGATTGTTTTGCATGTATTTATTATGAATAACATTATGAATTGTATTAAGTATGTAACGTATTTATTTATATTATATTATTTGATATAACTATAGTTTAGTTTTGTTTATCACTTTGTCACGGCTCGTCACAGCCACAAAGGGTACCATTGAAAATCAGCGTTGGGCTCTAACCCAACATAAAAGCTGAATGGTACACCTCTTCAGGACACATCACGGTTGCAGACATTATAAGATTAGATTGTGTTTGTGTATGTATATAAATTTGTTGCTTTTTTTTGTTTTTATTTTCTTTTAATATATAGTTCTTTTTTTGTTTTTTGTTATCTTATTGTCATTAGTTAATGTTTAATTATTATCTTTTTTGCTTTTTTTATTATTTTTTGAATTTTGTGTTTGTAATGTGTGTTTGTCCTGAATAAATGTTTTCTTATTCTTATTCTTATTCTTAGCGGGTGCATCGATTTCCATGACTTTATTTTTGTGGATGTATTCGATTAATTCCTATTTCACCCGGCTGAAGTCGAATTAGTCAACTAGTATGATCGAAATATTCGCCAACCTATTTGTTAACCAGTATTTTGTACGTCGTCGTACAACGTGCATTTATTTAAATATACTGTAATATTTCTACACGTAATAGTCTCAAGTCCAAAGTATAGAAAGCTATATTTATGTAGAGTTATTGTGATGAGTATTAATACGTTGTAATCATTAAACTAAATTACAGTTATCGATTTTACCAAAATTCTTAAACATGAAAATGATAACTGCTATGTTATAAATATAAGAAAGGCATATACAGCTGTCTTTATTTAAAATATAAATTTTAGATATTTAAAAATCTATAAAATATGAGTAGCTTTTTGGATCGGTAATACTTTGGGCAGTGTTCACTTCTAAAGCGTACGGACACACAATTTTCTCTCTGATTACGTTGGTCTTTAGCGATATCTTAAAAAGATTATAAACATACATTATATTTATTTGGTGGTTGGCAAGCCCGGGTTGGCAAGCCCGGGTTGGCAAGCCCGTCTGGATAGGTACCATCCACTTTTTTATATTTTTTACACCATATTTTTTACAGTACCAACGTTTATGGGTTGTGGTGACCACTTACCATCAGTTTACCTGTTGACCATTCCGCGTACATAAGACAATATAAAAATTATAAAAAAAAAAACATTAATAAAATAATATTTTTATGGTCGATCTAACTCTATTGACTAAATTAATACAAAAACGATATCAATCAATGTTGTACTTTTTGTACATTTGAAAATCATGAAGTCATTACTAATCAATTAGACGGAAAGAGGTCCACGAATCTCAAAAGATTCTAAGATCAGGTAGGTCCCGTGATACCTTATAACCGGAAACTTCATGAACACAACCAGATAACTATGTTTTATAACCCTTGTACACTTACGTTACTTGACTTACTTTTAGCGCAAAAACGTAGCGATGTAGAACTGAGACTGTACTAAACTGATTTGATCTATATTTTAAACGTTATCAATCCATTTTTTAAAGTATATGTGGACGGGTATATATGCCACCTTATGGTAAGTATTCACTACTGTCCTTAGACTTTTGGGGCCATAACCATTCCTTACATCGCTGGTGCGCCACCAACCTTGGGAATTGAGATGATACGTCCCCTGTATCTGTAGTAACACTGGCTCACCAACCGGAACACAATAATACAAACTATTGCTGCTTGGCGGTAGACTATATGATGAGTGCGCGGTACCAATCCATTCGGGATTTGTACGAAGCCCTATATAGTTATAGTCAATATAAATTTAAAATAACTATAAACCAAACCTAACCTAACCATTAGGCAACAGGCAGCCTTATTATATAAATATTACAAACTAACATTATATCATTTTCGAAATGAAGTGATATTAGTTCACAAGATGAAACCGTAGAAATTTGAATGGACGTTATACATACTTCTAAAGCCAAACGCCTTTTGTTTTACCAAATCGTTTTGGTATCGATTTTAAAATTTACACAATAATTATATATATAAATATATTGTAACAAATTAATATCAGCACCAAATATGCTTCAGTTACTGAATTGGATGATCCGTAATCGTACGGCAGGTCTATTAGTTTGACGTAACGTCATGCACAGGACTCGTATTACAAAATATTTTCTAAATTCTTCACGGAGCCTTTATTAAATTAAAACACTAGTCTTGGAAAAATGCTTTTTTATTGTAATTGCGTAATAATAATTAAGAAAAATTATGAGAAAAAAAAAAACAAATACATTCTACTTATATTTTAAAAAATAAAGTTATATTTCTTGATTTTTGCATCTCAATGATAATAATGATAAATTTGATGAAAAGTTAATTCATTAAATGTTGTCCCGCGTTAATTAGAAAAGGGCTCAGTTTTATATTTCTTTCAAACTTTTGATTTTAATTTATATTTAAAATATAAGGAAATACAGCCGTCACGATTATCAAAATGAATAACCAATCAAGAGAACCCTCAATGTCAACTTATCTACGAGAAAATAAAGATCAAATTAAAATGGTCATCGAATAAACTATTGACGGGCCGAGGGACGCGAAGCAATGTCGGTGACCTCGCTCGCTTTTACCTCTCCCTTTTTATCTTTTAATGTTAGAAAGAGATACAAAGACACGACACGATCCGACATTTTGACGCCGCGCAGTGACGTGTTAGACAAAAGAGTGTAGAGTGTATTATTTGTTATTTTTGTGATATAACGTAACAAAATTAAACAAACACGTATTATTTAATTATGAGGCAATTTAAATACGATGTTGTGCAATTAATTCACGCTGTGAGAGAACGGCCGTGTCTTTGGGATAAGACTTTGGAAGTATATAAAGATCGCGCAGAGAGACGAGCGGCATGGGAGAATGTATTCGTTCTCCTTGACGAAAGATACGAAGAAATGACGGCTGAAGAAAAGCGCGTGACGGGTAGGTTTTCCATATAAAACTTTATAATTTTTTGAAGGTTAGAAAGACATAAAAATTAAAATATTTACAACACACAAACACAGTAAGACATCCAGTTATTCAGGTATAAAATGTAATGAATGAAAACATGTATAAATATGTATTCAAAAGAAATTATTATATGTGTGGCTTTTCTAATTTATATATCAATATATTATAAAAATTATTGAAATAAAATATGTTTCTAATTATTTTAATAAAAACATTATATAAAATATAATATATAAATATAAATAGGATGAGTTTGGATCAAGTAGTACATTTTTATTAATTTTTAGCTCCAGAAATACAAGCTAATGAAACGGCTTCTATTGACTTGAGAATAATTAAAAAAAAGTGATCGAATTAGCCAGAAATTTTATCGGTAGGTACTTACGAGATAAGCTCGTCCAACGAACTATACTTTAAAATGAGAACCTTTGTCAATTATTTTCAGGTGAACTGATACTAAACAAATGGACAAACATCCGCGACACCTTTGTGAAGACTCTCAAAACGAAAATGGGAAGACCTAGAAGAAAATATCTTCTATATGATCATCTGAAATTCCTGATTAAAGTGACATCAACTGACGAAGACTTTAGCGTCGGTTATAATACTGAAGACAGTTCAACGTATATGAAAGTCGAAATTGAGAGTCCCAAAGAAACTACAAGTTATAGAAAAAGATCGAAAAAGTCCGACTATATTGAAGAAGAACCTAAGAAAATTAAAGACATTGAAAAAACGGAAGTCGACTATGTAGAAGTCGATGAATGCAATGATCCTAGAATCATGAATGAGGATGAAGCTTTCTTTGCCTCTCTTCTACCTTCTGTTGTCAAATATTCCGAGGATGAAAGATTAGAGTTCAGGATAGAGGTGTTAGCCGTTATGAAGAGGATAAAAGAAAAAAGGAAGTGGTCTAGCGATGTTTAAAATTAATTTATATGAAATTACATAACGCTTTGTGGAAGTAGCTCAACTTGGGCTATTGGTTTAAATGTCGTAACAAAGAACTTTAAGTCGCGAACATTGTATTATGTATTATTCCAAACACAAAAACGTCCGCCTTCGTTAGTTATATAATAAATTAAAATAAATATTTACTATGTATATGTTAAGCTGAATAGTAATTAAATTTATAAATATTACATAAATCTAGTTTTATTAAATTTCTCATCATGTTACTATTTTAAACTACAAATTTGTAGTAGATACTTAGAAACCTTTTTTTGTGTAGAATATACAATTAATTAATTGTATTCTTTCAAGCGAAACTTATTTCTCTGCAATGTTACCATAATGATGAAATGAATATAGTATCGCTTTATTATGCCGACCAAAGAAAGATCATAAATTGTTTTTAACGTGTTTCCGAACTTCTATTCTTTAAGTAAAAGAACACAACTGTACTTTTTTCTTGAGACGAGATGTTACATTGCTTATTTGCTTCTGAACAGTCTGATTTTTTTAATACTTAAGAAAATGCGACAAATCAGAATGATATTCCTTGAAGTGATAGAAATGCACTTCCTCTAAAGTAAGTGACACTGAAACACAAGAAAGTCAGTAATCATTACCAAATTAAAACCATTGATATCCAATAATGCAAAAGCAAGATGTGATTCAGAGAAAATATTACTGTATATAGTACTATGGTTTCAATAAATTTTTATTAATCAATTATTTAGATCACATACCAAAGGCTAAATATATAACAAAATCCGGCGTATAAGTTAATATAATTGAGCATATGCATACTAAGTAGTGCTGGCTTTTTGAATTTTATTTTCATAATGCTCACATACACATAATTTGTGTATTTCCTAATTAATTTGTAAATCTATCTTATATCCTTTGATATATTTTGACTGGGTTTGGTCTAATTAATAAAAATAACTTTAAATTTTATTATGAAAAATAAAGTTATAATTCTTTTTTGTGGTATATTATGTACACATATATTATAAAAAATCTTTCCTAGAAAAGTATGAACAAGAATAAACCAAATATAGCAGTAGGCAAAAGCCTACATAAAGGTAGACCTGCTTGGATATAATTATCACTTACCGGTTGATCTAACAGCAAACGTATTAACGTGTTCTGATTTCAACGACTAGACTAAAGATACTCGCATGGATAAGACACATCTTAGATATTTTGGTTGACGAGGCATTGATGGATTTGTTTCCAATTGCTAGTTTATATGAGCGAAGCATTAGCTCGTTTGCCATCCAAAAATAATTTAAAATATTTAAACCACTTATTTGAGAATCACCACCCCAGGAAATTAAATTAAAAAAAAAAAACAAGCCAAGTGTTTTCAAGTGTTTTTTTCTGAAAGAGTAAGTAAATAAAAGAAATTTTAATAGATAAGTTTTAATGATCATTTTTCTGTAGCCGTTTTAAAAATAATGTTTACATAATCACAAAAACACATTGGTTAAATTAAAAAAAATAATAGTGACAAAACTTCCTAAACATTATCAAGTTTTCATTTACAGCTAATAAATTTATAACGTCTAGTTGAAAATAACAAAACACATTTGCAATACTGTAGTAGTCTGATAGTAATATCGAAGGTAAACCGACCTACAATATCGAACAATAACAACTTACTGGATTATATAAAAAATTCGAATCTTACTTTTAGAAATGGCAGAAAAACTGTCTTTTTAGAGAAAAAAATATATTAAAGGTTCCAAAAAATTTGCGGAAAAAGGCGTCCCGATATGTGGACACTATTCGCCTTTAGTCTGACTTCGAAAGCGTAATCTGTCTTGATGTTGTCCATTCAAAAATATCAAACTCATTTGAAGGTCGGGCTAAAGGCTCATATACACGTACTATGAACTTTACCTAACAACACTATCTTACGACTACTTGAAGTAACATCCTGAACTATGGTTTATACCGAATTCGACTCGATTACGAGCGCATAAAACGTATCTGTTACGTTTCACTATAATAACACCGTTAGAGAACGACCGACGATCACTAAATTCACTAATTATCATCATTTTATTTACAAATTGCTCGTGGTATTTAGTACCACGAAAAAAAATTCTGACATCAAAAACAGGGGTTATTATGTAACTACCCACATCCATTCAAATTTATATACAAGCGGCTAAATACTGAAGTTTAATTGGCTTTAAGCCGAAAATCGGAAAGACCGATACCGCATTCAATCTAAATATACGATATTCTATAACGGTACGATAGTGACTAGATGGTCCCCGGAACAGTAATTGGGGACTAAAATTATTTACACCCTTAAAATGGTTAATATAAATTCACACTAACTTATACAATTCTACTATATTTTCTTTAAATACAGCGATATATTAACGCCCTTTGCGAATGTAAATTCAAGCACGGTTCGACCAGTATTGGCACCGTATGTTATCGAATAACTAAACATCGAAAAATAAACCGCCAAAGTTAAAGCTCACCGTCACACCGACGTTAAATTTGTGCAGTTCCCATGGAAGTTGCCATATTAATTAAATCTACTAATATAGTACAGTATAGAAAATAAAACTATAAAATATCGGCTTCGAATTTAAATAGCGATACGCTAAAAACAAACGTGTCAACATCAGTCTAGCTTTATAAAGAAGGGCTTTTATAGATTTCCGTACACCTAAAACACTAAGAGACAAATTCACATTTGAGTATGGCCTGTATTCACTAAACGGAAACGCTTAACCTATATGGAGGTAACCTATGTAATACAATTATTTTATACAATCAATATATTATCAATACAATATGTATAAGTTATATATTACATGAAATTTAACAAACAAACAGAAATATCTTTAAAAATCATATATATCGATAAAAAAAATATGAAAAATTAAGTCAAAATTAAAAAAAAAAAGTTTGAACTAATCGGTGTCAGTTTTTATACCTAGAAAATTATAACATCTTAAAGGAATCTTCTAAACTTATAATAATTTTAACAAAAAAGTACTCGTAGTATCTGAACGAAAGCTATCTGTTTATTGTTATTTACAAAACAATTTCAACAACTTATCATTATTATACACTTAAGTGAATCCTCGTCAAAGAAATCGCATTCAGTCTGGCGCGGAAACTTTCAAGGACGTGATCCCCGCCTAGCCTAGTAAGTCAATTAATCACTATACGTCTTTAATTGGAAGTAAAGTCCATGGTAGGTTTTCTCTGTCTAGGTTTTTTTGGTCTAGGAGGTGCCGGGGAGCCGTTGCAGCAGTGGCAGCCCCGCTTCACCACTCCCCGCCCCGATGCTCGCCGTCTTACTTCGAGGCTTTCCGACCTCTCTTCTGGAAATCCAGCCCTTGTTTTCCCGGACATGCTCCTTTCCATTTCTCCGTCAATCGCATGGTACATCCGCTTGGCGGGATAAGTACGTAATGGGGGATGAATATCATCCGCAGATGAACCATCCCCACTTGTGCTCCTTTCCAGACCTCGAGTGTCTTTTATTACGGAGTCTAGTCGCACGTGAGTCCCGACACCGCTAGAATCAGTAGAATTAGTCTCGTCGAAGGATGGACTTTTGCAACACTTTTCGCTATCGCTGCTGAAGTCTAAAGGTCGCCTGCCGTCCGAGCGTTCGGATGCGGAGTTCGACTCCCAGAACAATTCAGCGTGTCGCTCGGGGAGAGAATTATCGTCATCACCTGCTATCGATTCGAGAGTTGCATCACGTGAGCTGTCTTCTGCTATCATTTTTGCATCATCACCGGCAATTAGAGGTTCTGGCTCGTCCATTAAATATCTCGTGTCCCTTTTGTCGTCGTCGTAACATACTCGTCTGATCACTTGAGTCGCGTTACCAGTGGAATGCACGATTGCTGAAGCTGTATTAGAGAGATGGAGTTCTCTGGAATCTGTAAGTATACTGTCGAACTTTGTGAGGCGCTCGTCTTTAACCAGCACCGAGGCAAGGTTGAGGTTTCTATGCGTTGCCGTTGGTGATGAATTAATTATTTGATTGATATTCGCGAATTTTACATTATTATGTATCACGTGATCGGGCGTCGCTTGCGATATGACCGTGGTCTGCGGTGCCGTTACCAGTACGGTCGCTGGTGCTCTACCGGCATGGAATATGGTCGATGTTATGTGCCGTCCCTTAAGACCGGTTATTGTAAACGGTTGGACCTGAAAAGGGGAAAATAAGAGCTATATATGAACTCATTACATGAACCATTTATTTATACAATTCAAGGTTCACGCATTCTATTAATCCCAAATCTTAGATATTATCAAAAAAATCTACCTCTCCTTCGTCTGTAGGCTCGCTATGGAAAGTGGTATTTGGATGAGATCTAGCAAATTCTTCCTGATCTAATGTAATTGTGGCTTGCATCCCGTCTTCGCTAACGGTGACAATGCCTTCATCCAGCCCAAGTGTGACGCCGAGATCGTGCTGGTCGTTTGTTCCATCTTGTCGTAGAAGCCGATCGCTGGCTATTTGATCTTCTAAATCCGGTTGAGATATGCCACTTTGATTGAGAATTGTTGGTTGGGCTGTAATTAATTTGAAATATTTTAGTGTATATGCGATATTATTTATTTCTCTACACTTCTTAATATATGTAGCTATTTAAATTGCACTAGCTTACTCACACTTCAAACCGGAACACAGCAATACTAATTCTTAGTAGTTTTGTTTGACAGTAAAAATTGTGATCAGTGGGTGGAACCTTGGATAGGTTACCTACTACCGTGGTAATTAAATTTAAAATAAAATTTGCTTACGCGTGTGTGAGTGTTGTTGAGCTTCGTGCGCAGGCGAACCTGAAAACAACTCTGCTTCCGGAAAGAGTTCAGCTGCAGATGGCGAGTCCACGCCGAGGTCTTCGCACTCTTCGGATAATGATTTCTGTAAAAAGGCTGTACCCTGAAGCCAAAACTTTGGTTTAAATACTACAACTTACAAATAACCATCAGAGTTTTGGATCCTTTATTATTAAATAATAAATTTACAATCAAAAACAAATAAAAACATTAAGTAATTCATAATAATTATGCATCGGCAAACATCGGAAACGATCTTTACAAAGTCGATTGTCAAAAACTATTTGGTCATAAAAAAAAACAATATTTTATAATTTTAATATTGTATTTTTTTTAATGTTCTTCACATAGATCGTTTTCTGGGTTCCTGTTGTTAAAAGCGAAGGATGATTTTAAATTTTGTCAAGAAACTCAGTATGGGTTGATATAGAAATAACAGCTAACGATAAACGTTTTCTTTTAAAATTTTTGCTCTCATCGTCTCGACATTTCGAATGTTATTATCTATTTATTACCTGTAATCGGAGTTCATGTTCCAGAATAGCATATTTATGTCTTAACGCCGCTGCAGAGACATGAGTCAGCCGATGCTGGCGATGTGTTCCACCATCTTTTCTCTGAACCACCTGTTTACAATACTTCTATTATACTCATTCTAAAAAAAAATTTAATAACGCAATAGACGATATAAAACCAGACCACAATAAGCGCTTTTATCTTTTATTTAGAACGTAAAAGAAATATCTAGACTAATAAATTGAGATATATAAGTACCGTGGCAAAAAGCTACAATATTCAGAAGCTCTTCGATGTTTCTTACTGTAATCGGGTAACTTTCAAAACCAATAGAATTATTTAATGTAAAAAATAAACAATTATCGTGTGAGGGGATTTAAATACACTTTTCTGTAACATATTCTAATGAGAAATCATCTTATTGAAACGTGAAATAAAATGAATAACTGTTAACGAAGGAGTCGATGTCATCCATAATGTGAAGATGATGTTCATGCACAATGACTGGTCGCGTTGATTAAGGAATATAACCTGCCACATGCAAAAATAAAGACATTTTAAAATCCAACTTTTTTTTTTTCTACGACGAGAAGATTCGAAAACAAGCGTATACGAGACACGTTTTAGTACATCCTTTTCGAAAAATATAAAGAATAAAATATAGAAATTATAACAGAAACGACTATAAAATCACTGGGATAACATGTATGAGACTTTTACAACAAGGACTTTCTTCGATTCGGTTGCAGGATGCCATATAATTAACTATAGAAGCGACGTTTTTTTTTATATACTATTGAAATTATGATAATCCATGTTTCTCATTGTTATTTATACAATGCTTTAATTATACATAGCAGTTAAATTTGTATTTAGAATAACGTAAGCAAGCTTAAAGCGTTGTCTTTCTAAAGTATAGCTTTAGAAGCTTATTTATTTAAGAATTAACATTAAAAACATAATCTTTATAATTTCAATATTATATATTTTCCGTTAAAATAATTATGAAGCAATGATGTCGCATCTATAATACTTAACGGCAAACTAACACCGAATGAAAAAAAGCAGATAAAAGAATGCGTGCATGTCTACTAAGAGGCTTTCTAGGTCTGAGGGGTCGGCGTCAGTACTACGATATGATCACCTGGTGGTAGGCCTTATCGTCGCTATCTGACGCGTCAATATCATATGCGCAACGGGACGAATCGTCTTGAGAATCTACGATGTACGATTTTTTCGAGTCAACGTCGAACATCTTATCAAATATCCTTTGCGCCTCCATTTCGGGACTGTATCGATCTGGGATCGCGTCCTGAAGTTTCAAAGTGTGTTAACCACGATTTATCAACTCCGGTAAGATTCAGTCGAACCATTACCGTTGTGGATGTTGCACGCGAACCTTTTCTTTTTAAGGAAAATTATTACACGTTAAATTAAAAAACAGTTACAACCTCAGATATGCAACATTTTATTAATTAATAAATCTTTACATAATCAAAATAAATAATGAAAAGTAAAATTTCTTTTCTGAAGTTATAAAAGTTATACTAACGGTTAATTGCTTAAGAAAATGCAAAATTAATATATGTTCTACTTACAAGCACAGTCCTGCCCATATTGTCTGTTCTCACGGTTTCTTCGTATGAATAATCATGAGGGTCGCCCGAAGATGACAAGTTCCACGGCTCCGAACCCTCTGGACTAGATTCTCGTTCAGGTTTTATTTCTTGCGACTCACGATCAGCCCATGGTGAGCTATTAGTTCTTGTCTCTATTAGTTCAGGTGGCGTAGCTTCTGGAGCTGGCGAAGCTGTGCTATCTGGTGGTGGAACTGTTGCCGCCGTAGCCAGATTAAAAGCTTGTAGATTGTGAAGAGCGGCTGTTGGTAAGCGAACGTGACGAACTCCAGGGCGTGTTAGTACAGGCTTCAAGCCAGCTGGCCCAATGAGACGTTGTAATAAAAGTGCATTAGTAGTGCCACCCTCGCCTCCTCCAACTGTTAATAGTTTTGGACCGCGATTAGTCACTATAGCAATTTGCTGACCACCCTTAACCATTGAAACTGGCAAGATATAATTGGCGGGCATTAACACTGCTGTAGTAGGCTTTCCAGCTGTTCCTCTCGCGACTGTTATTGTTTGGCCGTCTGCGACTATTACATTGCGTTGTGGTTGCGGTCTGGCTCGAGGAGTTTCATTTTCAAAACTTAGTTTTCTTACGACTTTACGTGGACTGTCTTGAGGAGAATGACTCTCAAGACAACTCTCGGTGCAGTCACCTTGTGAAGTACCACAACTACTGTCCTCTGAACCCATAGTACGACATGTCTCATCGCCATTAACTGGACTAATGTCGCGGGCACCAGGACGCCGCGAGCTACTGGAGCTCTTTTTACGCTTTGATGATCCAGAAGGGTTTGATGGCGGATTATTTCTTCTACGTGGTGCTGGTTTATCTTTATCGGGAGAATTCTCAACTTGTTCTTTATATTCTGCTAATATATACAATATACGTTGCGTAGTCTGTTCATCCTCTAGAGGCTTTTGTGTAGACGTTTTTGGAGGTACAGTATTTATCTTTAAGGAATTTGGTGGATGTGATGATTTGGGTCTTGACTTAGATTTCGAACCTACTTTCGCTGCTTTTTGTTGAATAGGTTGAGTACTACTTCCTTCACTTGAAGTTGATTCACTGGTAACAGTGTGAGGAATTTGTACGTGTGATGTTGAAGAAGAGGGAGAGTCAATGATACCTGATGAATCTGGTGATCGTTCAAATGCTGATTGTGTGGGTGTTGTTACATTAGGTTTCCTACTTACGTACGCCACATTTACTGATTGATTAGACCCAATAGAATACAAAACTTGTTGCGTTGATTCTGTAACAGTCGAAGTTATTGAAGTGCTCTCAGCTGTATCAGACGATGGCGTATGCAATTTAGTGTAATTACTTTGGTTATTTGGTTGAACAGTACTCCTTTCTTTAACTTGTTCTAATACCATATCAAATTCTCGTAATTGTTCAAGGGTCGATGTACTCATTTGCGACTCCGGCGAAGATTGACTTTCAGATGTAACTTTTACATGTCTAGTTGTTTGAGCTTGTGGCAAACGAATAGTATGTTGTCCAAGAGGTGGAGCTGCCGTCAATACTAACTGTTGATAAACAGGTTGATTAGCGCCACCGATGACATTCCGCTGAATTTGAAAGAAAGACGGACGTACTAATCTTGTACCGGACATCATTTGAGGAGCTTTACTTAGCATTGGCAATTTAATGCGCATTTGCGTTAAAACCGGCTGATGCTGAACCGGCGTATTTTGAGAATTTTCGTTTGACGAATTATTATTAATGCTTTCATCAGAAGTAACGTCTGAACTAGATGCTTGTGGTACTAATTTGATAATTGGTGATTCCATTTCATTTTGATTAATAAACTTAACATCATTGTGTTGTTTTTGATTAGTTTCATCGGCAAGTTCGGTACTAGGAACTGTTATTAAATTAATAGTTTGCCCACCACCTATATTAACGGGTATTTGTCGAGTGTAAATTACACCACCATGCATGGTTTGGATATTCATAGGAGAAATGGTTTGTTTTATCTGTTGCATTAAATTAGGTTGAATTGAAGTCGTCTGCGAAGAAGACTTCCTCAATAATAGCGGTGGGCTGTTAATTTGTCCTATATGATCTAAATTCAAAGTATTATCAGAAGATTGACAATCTGAACTTTCCGCATTTATGTCTACAGATGATAAATGTGACGTGTTTGAGTTTATGTCATTTGACTTTTGATTACTGTCTTGATAAACTTGTTTACCAAACGCTTGATTGAATTTGGGCAAACTGGTTGATTTTTCAGGAATAGATTTGTTGGAAGAATTCTGAATAAACTTAGCATAATTTTCCTCATACACAGAGCGAGACTTTATTTCATGTTGGGCACTAACGGTTTCTTTATTAGATGTTGAAATGTTCTTATTAGACGACTGACTTGAGTCTTCTGTTTTATTATTGACTTGAATATTTGAGGAATCAATCGGTTGTAGTCTTAATACCATGCTTCTTTGGTGTGGATTATTTAAATGAATAGATTTGCCGTCTGCAGCTTTACATAAAAATTGCACCATTTTTTGTTCGTTAGATCCTTGCATATTTGTTAAGTTAGTTAAGAGATTAACTCTTTTTAATAATTGGCCTGTACCAGGATTCTTTTGGTTCCCGGTATTTACAATGTGAAGAAGCTGATTATTGCCTTGTTGAATACCTGAGTCTACTAATGACAATCCACCATACGATGTTGAATGTTGTCCGTTGTTTGCATTCGATGTTGTATTATTATTTACTCCTTTATTTTGAACAATATGTAACACAGATGTATTAGAGTTATTTATAACTGAATTTTGTGCATTATCAACTAAAGTAATTTGGTTTCCATTAGTATTTTTATTTTGCACTATGTGTAATACTTGCGAAGTAGCAGCAGAATTAGGAGCCACCTGAATATTATCTTGAGAATTAGTTTGATTCAATGGAGGAGGTAATATTTGTGCGAACGCTTGTTGGAGTGCCATTGCATTAATGGAAGAATTTGAGTAATTAGGTGATTCTGGAACGGGGCTCGTGGCTTCCATTTTTGGAGATATTGGATTTGGAATATTGACTAAGTTAGTAGTGAATTCTGGTGTAGTTGTTATACCAGCAGCATTCATAGCGTGAGCAATTTGATCAGATTTTTCAGCGGAACCGTTTTGTTGCTTTTGGTGATCAATGAATTCAGAATTTTGTTTCTGTGTTGATTCAAATATCATATTTGATCGCGGTTCTATAGGCGAAGTGCTCTCATTAGAATTATATGAAAAGTCAACATTATTTATGGGTTTGTTAACTAATAAATTTAAATCATCATCATCATCATCATCATTGTAATCAATTGGTTCGTCTTTAATAGGCATTTCTTCAACCTTTACTTCGCTTATTTCCATTTGTACTGGTATATTTTCATTACAAATTGGCACTTTTGAAGATTCTTGTGATTTAATATGTCGTTCGTATTCTTGCGCTAGTGGTAAACTCAGATCCGCAGTGGTTAATTCGGTATATTCGGTTTTGATAGTAGGTTGTGAATCATCGTGAGGGCTGTTTTCAACTAAACACTGAGAAGGACTAGCATCTGTTACTTGAGTAACTCGCGGATCGCACGTTACGGGATTTTGGGCAGCTCCACTAACAGGTAATTGGCCCACCTGTACTACTTGTACCACAGTTTCTATCGGAGCTGGTTCAATAAAATCCGGGCTAATCAGGTCATATGGGAATACCTTATTACTATAAATGTTTTTCTTATTTTTAAATTTGTCGTAATGCCAATCATAATTCAATTCAAAGGTTGTTTTTTTAAAAAATGCTCGTACTTTATCTCGCAATTGCAAATATGAAACGTAACGTTTAACAGTTTCAAATTGTTCTTTATTAGGCTTACATACGTCTTCACATTTACTATAGTCCTCATAATCCTCGGACAACAAAAACGGCTGAGATTGTTTTACGTCCGACAGAGTCGCAGCCGAAAATTTTGAATTATTATCTCCATCTTCTAAAATTTTTTTGACTCTGCCGGACCCCTCACCAAAACCCATACTAAAATTTTTTTCTCTAATTTGATCGCAAGAGGACTGATGTTCGACAAATTTTGATGATATTTCCTCAGCTAATGTTTGTCGTAAGGGATCATAGGGTTCCTTACCGTCTGTTTTTTCATCTGAGAATAGAATATTCTCATTATCAGTTTTGTCAAAAGTATTAATAGCAGCTCCTTTAATAGGCCAACATTTTAATACACTGGATACATCTATATATTCTTTATGAAATGGCTGCGAGAATGAGAATTTTATGGAGCTACAATAATTAAAGAGACGTTTATACTCTTTACTATAGGCAGATTCTGTCATTGCAGTTACAGTTATTTTTGGGTAGTCGATATTTTTGCTTTTTCTGTATCTTTTTTCATTCAACTTAATGTCACATGTATCACTTTTACGTTTTAAATATTTTTTACTTAATTTTTCAGCGGCTTCAACTTCTTTAACCTTTTGTCTTGAGTAAGTTACTTTGGGTATAACAACATTCAAATTATTAGAATTTTCCTTTTCGTCGCTTTCACTTTGATCTTCAAAAACTTTGTTTTTGAGAGCTTTTATGACATTAATAGTTTTTTCGTCGCAAATGTTACTGTAGCCCGTCTCATCTGAATAAGAAGCTCTATTCAATATAGGAAACACATAACATGTACCAACTACTGGATCCTCATAAATAGAACCTTTTAATACAACGCTAGAATCGCCTTTATATACAAGTGTTACATTTTTTTGCAAAGTATTATCATTTGAAGAACATTTAGTATCTAACTCATTTGGATTACAGTCATTTATACTTGAAATTTTATTGTGTGACGTGTTATCAGAATCCATAATACTTTGGACTTCTTCAATATTAATGTTTTTATGTTCTAGATCCGTATTTTCACATTTTTCAGTTGTAGTTTCCTTAATCCGACTTTGTAGATAATCTTTTCGACTTTGTTTATGTAAATTTTCTATGTGGCATAAATCCTTAATATCATTTTTAAGTAAGCATTCTGAATCATATGTGTCAATACAATTTGGTTTAGGTTCTTTAGTGTTACCTATTTGATCTTTCATATTATGGTTAATATTGAGAACAACCTCTTGTTTACCTTGTTCTTCAAATTTATTTAAATTGCTTTTTGTTCTCTCAAGAAGCATATCTGCACTTAAGCAGCTATCCCCAGAACCTGCTGTGTTTAAGAGTAATGTCTGAATATTTTCATCGTCAATTTCTTCTAACGGTATTATAACTTCAATTTTATCATCAGAACTCAGAAAATCTGTATTTAAAAATTCATTTATTGTTTCAGAATTCTTCTTTTCATTATCAGAATTGGCATTTATCAAAATTGATGATTGTTTATTCGTTTCCATTTCAGTTACGTTTTGTTGATCATGAAAAAAATTCTTAACGTTATTTTCATTCAATATACTTGAACTACTATTACTTGGAACATTTGGAAGATATTTTTCATGACGATTTATGTTTTCGTTATCAAGGTATACTTGATTGTTGAATTCTTCATCCTTTTTTATAGAAATATTTTCATTCGCCTTCTTTAATTTATTAACATTTTTTTTAATTCTAATAGAATCTTCGTATTTACTGATAGGCTTGTTATCATCCATTGTGTTATCACCATTTAGTTTTTTAACATTCTCGAATTCACAATGATAAATCTGTTCGGGTTCTTTCGATTTTACATAATTATTACATTCAGCAGACTCTTTTATTAATGCTTTATCGTACACCAACGTTTCAGTAGTTTTTAGATTATTACACAATAAAATAGTTTGAATATTACTACCAGATTTTGGTAAACCTTTTTTATTAGTCTCATCGGAAATTAGATTAGGGGAAATATTTTCTATTTTTGATACTTTGTGGCGATTTACTTTTTCTGCCATACCAGTTGATTTTCTTTTTAAAGGGGATGAATTTGAGGGTTTTTCACCCACAGGTAAAAAGCATACATATGGCTTGAGATTTTCAATGACATTGCTGTTATTGACAAAATAATTGACAGTTAATTTAACAAGTGTTGGCACTTCATACTTTATATTATTTGAGCTACAAGTGTTAGTTTCTTTGACAAACGGTATATTTAGTGATACAGAGTTCTCAATATCACTGTCACAATCTGTTGAAGAATCATCGTATTTTAAGTTCTCATTTTTAGTTCCCGAGTTTTTGCTGATATAACACTGTAAATCATGTTTGGTCATTAACCAATCTGCATTACACTTACTCATGCTTGATCGTTGTTCGGAGGATGAAGGGATCATTAACACGTTATTGTTTTCGACTAATTGTGATTTTTGTATTTTGCTTTCATTTGATACCATAAAGTCGCTTAATATTGATAATGATCCACTACGTTTCAAAGTTGTATATTTATTTGAATGTTCATCTAAAATAATCGACTTTTCATATGATGAATAATGGGACATTTCTGATTTTTCCTCGACGTTTTTATTGGAGTATATATCTAATTTTTTTGCGAGGTTTTTTAAAGTGTCATCGCATCTAACTAAACTAACAAAACACATTTTTTTTTGAATTTTCATTTTTTCTATAAGTTCATCACATTTTTCTATTCTTAGGAGACATTGTTTTGATTTAATTTCTTCACTGTCAGAAACTGTGCTAATTTTGTTTGCTGATTTTTCCATAGATAATGCTTTTTCACAGCTATTATTTAAAAAATTATCTTGACCATCTACACCAAAATCTTGGAGTAACATTGTTTTTAAATCACCAATGTCTTCGTTTAGCTTCGTGCTATTAAGATCTGTACTGGGAACAATATTATTAGCCCCGCTCTCGTTTGAAGAATCATCTATTTCAATGAAGTCCGATATCTTTTCTTTTGAACATGTAGTAGATGTTGTTGTTTCTTTTTGAGTTGATCTATCAGTACCTTCCAAAACTTTTGATTTCAATTCACTTGTAGACTCGTTTATAGCATTTATAACAGAAGGAAGTCTTTCGATTTCCACTACACATTTTTGGGATAACCTACTTTGATGTTTATTAAACATTTCCTTATTCATAAATGCAACATCAAATTTTCCAAATTCTGTTTTAAAAGTTTGAGTAATATCTTCGTCGTCACTTATTAAATTAATTGTCTCTGTATTGACAATAGGTTTTTTCATATATGATATATCATGCACTTTAGTTTTTATTGTGTGAGATGTATGTGGAGTTTTAATCGCAACTTGTTTAATATTTAATGTGCATTTTGTATTATTATTTATATTTTGCCATAGCAATGCCTTGATCTTTGGATCTTCAAATATTGAATCTACGTTAACGCTTAGCTTACCCGATATGGTTGCCTTAAAAGTGTTACCATTTGGAAGTTTTATTCGAACGCATTTTTTTAAGGGGTCGTTATTATAGCTTGGTATTTCTTCAAAAATTACTTTGTCTTTATATTCCAATACATTTTCATGGATTGTTGTACTTAGTTCTTTACTCGATATTTCTGACTGAGTTCCTGTACAATTTTCACTAGAGATCGGTTTTTGAACATCTAGATTGGCATTGCTAAAAATATCCTGTTGTGTATTATTAGTTTTTACGTTGTTTATATTTTCGTCAATAACGGATGATAGTATTTCTGAATTTTGACCTGAATCACCAGAACAGGGTTTGGTCTTTAAGTCATTAATATTACATACACCATCATTTATATTAAGGTTACTCGCATCACAGTTTCTTACTTCCTCATTTTCAAGAGGATTTGCCAATTTCGTGTTATTTTGTACATGTTCTTTTAAATTTGGAACATTGTCTTCTTTATTAGGTCTATCAAGAGTATCATTCCGCCCAAAACTCGAAGGAAACTTTTCTATTGTGTTTTGTATTAATGAATTATTTTGTATATTTTCAGTTTGTTTTAAATCTTCTGTGCGCTTATTATGCATTATGCTTTTGCTAAGGATATTCGGTATTATAGCTGATGTTATTTTTTCCTCGATATCGACATAAGTGTAAATGGATTTGTCAGTACTACTTTCATTTTGGTTCTCAATATAACATTCATTTGTATTCATATTAGTCTCAAACGGTGCCATATTATTTTTCTGAACGTTTTCTTTACTTTTTATTTGTTTTTCAACTAATGTCAATTTTGTAGATTTGCAGGATTTATCGGTTTTATTTTTATTTATAATGGGTTTAATAAATGTGTTTCGCTTTTTTATTAAAGTTGGACATTTTAGCTTTCTTCTTTGTTTTTTATCTCCAATCCGAACTTCAGTAGGTGACAATATGGTCGTATCTTTTAAAACATTTGATGATCGCAACAAAATACGACGACTTGGGGAGACTAAAGTATTTTTGCTCTCGTTATTGTCATTTATTGAAAGTTTTTGGCATGAATTTTCATATTCATCTTGATTTATATTTTGTTTTGGCAAAGCAATATTTTGTTCCTCCTTGAAAGTTGTATTGTCATCATTTTTTATATGAGTATTATGTAAATTTTCATTAAATTGGATAACTTCTTTGGTTGGTGTAATTGATTTATAAGAAAGAGCTATTGGTTTATCTTGACAACGATGATAAAGTTGTCTATTTAATATAACCATTCGTTTAAGTTGTATTCTTTCTCGATATGTCGCTTCCTCTTTTTCACTTTTGTTATCTTCGTCTGTTTGTTTTTTTATTGGATTTTTAATTTCAGGCCCGATTTCTAAACTTAATAGAGATTTATTGTCTTGTGATTTGGATTCTATTTTCATTTCAACTCTTTTTGAAAGTTTATATGGTTTTATTGATTCTATATCACCGTGATTTATATCAAGAGTTGTACTTTGCTGCAATGGTAGCGTCAACTCTTTTATATCCAATTTTTCATCATGGCTGTTCGTAAGCGTATCTGCTATAAACTTATTATTTGGCAATTCGGTTTTCGATGTTGATATGTTACAGACTAAACGGCCTTGTGGATCTTGAACAATGACGGGGCTTTTGTTATCTTCGCGTGTTTTATGACATATTTTCGCAACTTTAATGTTATTTTCAATTTTGTTTTTACAATTAGATTTTGGGTCTTCAGTCTTTAAATTATTTTCCTGGTCAGGTTTTATTGTAGTATTATTTTCAGAACTATTTAAATTTAAAGATATATTGGAATTTAAATTCATTAACATATTTGGTGAAACCCTACGTATTACTGGTAAAGTTATAGAACGATCAATAATAACTGGATTCACACAAGGAGCAACAAACTGAGTTGTAAACAGAGTAAAATTTGGTGCCTTATTTACAGCAACATAAGCGTTTCTATTAAAGTTTGCAGAACTTTTGTTTGACTGTTCTATTTGCCCCGTGGAATAGGGATTGTAAATTAAATCGCTACCGATCATCATCATATTCGGTGTCGCACTTCTCTGAGGTACTGTTAAAATAACTCTTGTAGGGTCCAAAGCTTGATTTTGAATATTTGCTTTATCAGTTATATTTTTTTGTATGTCTGTGATGGGTACTTCTTCAACTTTAGATTTATTGCAAGTACTTGTTGCTGGTATGTTGTTTCCTACATTTTTATTACATACATTTGATATCTTTAAATTATTTTTCTCAGATGTAAAAATTGTTTTAACGGGATGAATATTGTCGCAGATTTTTGAATTGGGTGTTTGTTTAACCATCGTTGGTGTAATTAATTCGTTAGAAATAATGCGTAGCTTCTTGTTAAGAGTATCTGTGATTGCTGTACTAGTATTTAATTTCGTTTGACTGACAGGATTAACTTGATTATTACATTTCGATTGCAAGTCTTTCATGGGTTTAGTTGAAAAAAATACATTTTTATTGTGTACAAGGTCCAAATTTTGGCAAGAATCAACCCTTTGTGACTTACGGATTACTGTCGTATCAACGCTTTGATTCGGATATTTATTTACAAATGCATGAGATGTTTTGGTGTTAGGTACAGTTTTTGTTTTAGGACCTTGTGTTAATGCACTATATGGTTCCTCATCTGACATTAGTTCTCCAATCTCCTTGCGCAAGTCATCATCCATTAATTCTTCTAATAAATCATAATCTGAATTTGGTATACCTGATATAAATGGATCATTAGCATTTTGAATGACATCAGGCAAATGTTTTTCTTTAAAGTCTAATGGACTGTTTCTTCCCAAAACTATGTTATTATCTTGACCTCCTAATTTTTTATCCTGTTTTTGTTTTAAATATGGTGATGGCGTCATATCTAATTGTACTGTTTTCCCACTGCTGGCCAATGTCGATTTTGTCTTCATTGAACACTGTTTTGTGTTGGCATATTCACCGACCTTTCTTGAGCTATTACTTCTAGAACAAGCTGCTTTAATAGTATGACATTCTGCATTTTGTAGAGATCTTTTTTCGAACGAATCTTTTTTAAGTACAATATCTAGAGCATTTGGCCCTCTACTTGGTGTCTTTTGAGCTAGAAGAGCATTCATAACACTTTCCCAATCAGATGTTTGATTATCATTGCTCTTAACTGTTTGTTTTGAAGTTGCCCCTTTGCCGGAACCCTTTACGGTGCGAACCTTTTTAAGTTCAGATACCGCATTCGATTTATTATTAGAAACTTTTACTGTTGAAGATGAATTACTTGTAGAGATGGGTTTATCTAAAATTGGAACATTCCTGTTCAAATTCTGAGGATCTTTAGGTTGAATATCTTTGTTAATAGACTTAACACTCGATTGTTTGTTCATATTAATTGTTACAGTACAGTTACTAGGATTATTTTGAACTTCATCAGACTTATGATGCAATTTAAGCGGATGCATTTTAGATTGCTGTCTCAATAATAATATTAAATCATTCTGATCATTTTCTGTAAGGTGACCTTTTAAAGAAGCTGCTGGGGTGACAATATTTTTTTGTTCCAAACTTTTGTTATCAGCTTCATTTGATATATTTGAATCATAAGAACGATTTTCTGACATTAACATATTTGATATTATTGGATATTGCCTATTAAGGCATAAAGGAGTGGTTTTTGTTAATGGTGAACACTTGTAATTTTGTACGTTTTGAACAACCACCTTAGTATTTTCGCTTGAATTACTTTTTGTTTTATCCACCCTGGATACAACTATGTCACCTCTAGTTTGTAAATGACTTACTTTGTCAAAATTCATATTCAGATTTTGCTTCTCTTCTGAAGTTTTATTTTTAAGAGTTTTAGTTTGATCATATAAAATTTTATGTTTATTATCATTGTGTTTATTTTTATGTAAATAGCTCAGGCGCGAAAAAGTATTTGGTGCATTGTCGACTTTCTTTTGCTTAGGACAATTAGTTTTATCAGATAATAACTTTACATCGGGTTTTTCTTTTGAAGCTCCAGCATTTATAGTTTCCTGCAATTCTTTTAGAAAACTTTGAAATTGATTCTGGGTAGATAAATTAGCACTAGTCATACTTTGACAACTAATCGATGATTGCAATGGAATATTTCCGTCATCTTTATTACTGATTAATGTTTCAGAGACATCAATTTTGGGTTGTTTTGGAAAATCTCTTTGAATACTTTCAATGCTAGATACATTTGTGTTACTTTGCTTTTGTCTTGGCTTACATATCTGTTTAGAAGACTGTTTTTTTACTAAATTCGTCATTGGTTTTTGGCTTGAAACGTCAGTAACGTTTTTTACGAGAGGATGTGTCTTGATGACGCCACAACTTCTTTGCTTTAGAAACTCTTTGTACTGAATTTGACTAGGAGTTTCATTATTCTTTAGCACATCGTTTTTCACCGTTTTTTCTAACTGCAAATCAGAATGATTACTGTTTGCTTTAATCACTGGTTGGTGGTAACTTTTCACTGATGCGCTGCATGCTTGTGCAGAAGCTCTATTTATAACTATGTCATGTGTTTTATCACAAAGATTACTGTTTATTTTATCATTTTTCTTGTTAAGGTCATTAAGAAATGTTGACTCCTGAACTATGTTTCCTCTATTACTGCAATTCTTTAAGATTATGTTCACTTCATCTTTCAGGGCGTTAAACTGCTCTATTTCGTCGCGATTAAAATAAACTTTCGGAGAATTTGAACTAGTCAATTTATCAGAGGTAGGTAAGTTCGGCGTTAATGTTTGATGGGGATAAGGCTCCTCGAGAGTCATACTTCCATCATTTATACTTTTGTGGCGCCTAAATTCTATAAGTTTTTTAATACTCTTCTTAACTTCTTCTCTAACATCATTATTTGAACTTTGACCAGAACTTGTAGAATCAGACTTTATTGATGGAAAATTTATTCGTTGCTGTTGATTTGTTGCATGGCGTATTTTAGGAACAGCAAGAGTATTATTAATAATAATACCATTTGACACTCTTAATTCTTCTGTTTTAAACGTATTTGAACGCTGAATGCAATCTGTTGACTTTTCAGGTGATTTAATTTCATCCATAGAAAAAAGCCCGTCAAACAATACATCAGGGTCATTGCCCTCGGAATTGATTGATGTAATTGACGACTTTCCTTGGCTATCGTAGTCACTGTCAGTAATGCATAGGTTATTGTTAATATTACTGTCCAAATCACTCTTTTCGATTTTCAATTGTCCATTTACTTCTGGTATCCTGGCCACTTTCATACCAACAAGTCTTGATAAAGAACCACTTGGTGGTTTCTGTTGTTTCGTGTCAAATTCTAATATGCCTACTTTTTCTTTCTTTTTACGTTCTTTTCTCTCTTTCTTCTTTTCTTTCTTTCGTATGTCCTTTGGTTTTTCTCCGACTTTTTGAACTATTTCAGTACTTTGATCAAAATCCTTAGATGATTCTTTTTTTATTTTAATTTTATCTATTCTCTCTTTTTTCTCCTTACTTCTTTCTTTGCTATGAGGTCTTTCCTTCACAGTTGTGTTAGTATCTCCAACTAGACTAAGTGGATCAATTTCATCATCTGTTAAATATTTCAGTCGTCTACTTTTCTTCTTTCGTCTAGGTATTACTATGGGTAACTCTTCTATACTATGAGCACTGTCTGATAGGGTAGGATTATCTGACAGAGCATCCTGCCATATCTCTTCTGGTTCTTGCAATTCTACCAAGTGCTCATAACCTGTTTTGTATAAATTTACAGAACTTTCATAACATTTTTCTATTGTGACAAATACAATTGATATATAATTTGTGGTACTGGTTATTTAACTAAAATATTATTTAAAGAGCCTACAATATTTTACAAAATGATACAACAAATATATTTGGTTTTACTAATGTAAATTAATTTATGTAATTTTACCTTTTTCAATACCGTAGAAGGCGTCGTTCTCGTCATCGATTTCTTCTGGCAAATGTTGGAAAGATCGTGGGTCTAGATTGAGGTATTTAAGTTCGGTTGTTAGAGCACGCGTGCCTCCGTGCGTGCGCTCCATATATGTCCGACAATTCTCGAGTAGTGTTTCCCTGAAAAAGAATCAATTTTCACGTAGTTTATTTATAATGACCACTTTAAAGGATAATTGCAAATTTAACTGGTAATATTGCATGTTTGTGTAGAGGTCGAGAGATTCAATGAACAACTTTAAGTCATAAATATTGCTTATTGCTCCTCATTTTAGTTTAATAGCAAATATAACTTTAGTTGCTGAAAGGTTTACATATATCTTATTCAAGTAGCCTTTTACATTGTCTTTTATATAGTTTTTAGTTTTACATAATTTGAAACAAAAAGTTGTATCAATCAAATACAATTAAATTAATATAATACAAATATTTAATGCCTGAAAGTCTACACATACTAACTCTTTGCTTTTTTATCATTCATATAATCGGCGTTGGGTTGAGTAATATGGCTTATTTATTAAAAATATATATATATATATATATATATATATATTTTTAATATATATATATATATATATATATATATATATATATATATATATATATATATATATATATATATATATATATATATATATATATATATATTACATTTATGAATTGGCAAATGACTACAATAATAAAATTAGTGTGTGTTTGTTTTAAGTTTAAAGCAAAATATAAGACAGATTATTTTTAAGCTGTTGTTGATATATGCTTTTTTATAACATTTTGTAAGTAAAATATCACCTGTCCATATCCCAAGATAAAGTTTTAACCCTTGGTCCGGAAATTAAAACGGCAAGATCTTGGCAAAGCTCCGCGCCAAGACCTAGCGCTTCGCCCTCAGCAAATATTGCAGTTGACAACACATTTGCTTGTCTTTGAGTCTGTTTTAAGTTGATTGTTTCAGATGTCTTAACCAAATTCGTCTGAGTCCTACTGTCTGTCGCCCAGCTTCCAAACTCAGAGTTAGTGTCAGATCTTGGCTCGTGTATATCCTATAAAAATATAATATAAGTAAATTTATATATATATACAAGGAGACCTTAAAAATCATTATACAAAAGTCACTACAAACATGATTTATTCTTAAATCTTAAAGACATTCATTAATGTTACTGTTGTGCATGATGTGTGGTGGGTTGGGTCGACTATTTGTGCATAACACAGTCTATTTCGATAAATATGTTAATTTTTTTTACAAATCATACTAGTTTCTGATGCATAGATCACCAATGAATACCTCAAAAATAATATAAGTTATTTTAATTAAACTTCATATATTATCTATGTAAATAAACAAACATTGATAACACATTCTTACTGTATGTGAACTGTGTACATAAAAGAAAAAACGACCAGGTTGAGAGCGAGAACAGGTAGTTAGTAAGTACCCTAAGTATACATATTGTTAAATTGTCTTTGTAGCCAAATGATTATAGTTAATTGCGAAGCAATATCAAGAATATGTCTGTGGATGAATATTGCATGAACACGAACTTAAATAATATGAACCATTTTAAATAAACATACCTTGAGTATTGGTGCAAGCAGTGGTGCTGCTTTGACCCGATCATACATAAATGATGAAGGATGAACCGAGAATGCTGTAAGGACGCATTCGCTGCTCAATCGAGAACTTGCTGATAATAATGATCCAAGCTGTGTGAACCATGTTGATAAAGTCTCTTCAGTTAAACGTGCCTCTGCTTCCTGAAATAATTTATATTAATTTAATAAATATTTATCAATATTCCTTATATTTACAGAACTTTATTTCAAGAAACAAAAATATATGGTAAAGATTTTTTATTGTGTTTACACACCAATTTAATGTTTATCATATTTATGTAACATCTTTATATTATTTGTAAGGGAATTTTCGAAAGTTTTTTTGTAAAAATTGTATCAAACCTTCTCAGTCTTAAGTTTGAGTCTCTCCAATTCATTCATACCAGCAGTGATGGCGCGAACGTACAATTCACACACAAATGATTTCCGCTCATCTTTGCACTGAAATATTATAATTGACATAATTAATATATTTTGTGACAAATAATAACAAAATATATTGTAAAAAAAAATATATAACTACAACTTTTGAATAATTTTGAATAAGCTAAAGTTACCGCTTTTCCCCAATACAGATACTATAGAGAAGAACTGGCAAGACATTTTACTATTATGGCAGTATTCCTATTTACCCCTCCAATTAAGCCCAAGGCTTGAGATAGGAAGGAGGAAGACAAGGCTAACAGGATCGAATCTGCGTCTCTACATCGCAAGGCGGCCCATAATCACATCATTAATTATCTTTCCGACAATTAATTGTAAATACAATTTAACTATTATTATTGCCCTGCATGGAAATCAAAAGAGGCGAACTCAGTCTGTTTTATAATCTTTTTAAATATGTATTATCCAACTAGAATAATTGTAAGGGCCGTGACGCACTTGCGCATGTATGGCAGAGGCCAGCGTGTGCAGATGGCGGGCGGTGGCGGCGGGGGCCGCCAGAGCCGCGGCCGCCGTGGGCAGCTTGTCGGCGGGCAGCAGGCGCACCAGCGAGCGCGCGCAGCCGTACAGCGCCACGCGCGCCGCGCCGCTGCACGTCGGGACCACCATGCAGCGGGCGATCACCACCTGCATGTACGATTTATTTTAACTCAATTCCACTTCTACTTTGACATATTTCTATATTGCTCTAAAAATCGTTTTGAAGATTTACTTATTAACATTTGACAATTTAGTGTATTAATAACATGTACAATAAATACCCACTTGTAACTGATGTTGATATGCTGAGGTGCATGTGTGGTAAGTTAGTTGACAATTTAAATAAAATCTTAAGTACCTCGCATAATGTCATTTCGCAAATATAATATTTAGTGCGAAAGTAACTTGTACTGAGGTCGAGGCAGATATTTTTAGCTTCTTTACCCTTGAAGATATATGATAGACATAAGTCAGCCTAATTGTAGGTGAGATAAAGCGGTATTTGGTGAGTTTGAGACTAGGTATATTAGTAGCATGATCAGTAATAGGCTAGTTGACAAAATTTGGAAATTAGTTTAAAACTATAGCTTAGCATCTATTTCACCCCAAAAATATACTATTTTAAGAAAAATAGGTTTTTTATGTTAGTATTTTGAGTTTTTAGAAATGAACTTGAAATTGACCGCGAAAAAGGCCAAGATTGTCATGGCGTCTTGAATGACGTCACACCTCGCGAAACAGCCGTGTTTGTGTATGACAGTCAATTGTGTTTTTTAATAAATAATGAATTCCTCGTATTATAAATACTGTATGGTGCCCCAATGTGAAACTACAACGATAAAAACGCCAGACAAATTATTCATATACGTACCAAACAATAAATAAATACGAATAAAGTGGTTAAATGGCATGGAGGCAAGATGCTCTTATTTTGTCAACTAATTCCACAATTTATTTCTGTGAAGATCATTTCGATGTAAGTATTAAATACAACTTGATATATCTATTTATAAATGTATAGTAAAAGAAATGAATTTAGCAAATATAATATATCACACATAACCTATAAAATGTTAGGACTAGAATAGGATTTTATGATTTGTTTGAGTTAAAATATTATTTTGTTTTATAAAATGTAATAATTCAAACTCTTTTTACTTTTTTAGTTGCCAAATGATAATACTAATTATACAGAGTATCATATTATGGGTAAAGACACAAGTGCGTATGAAACCAGGTTGTATACCAACGAAGTTCGAATGCCAAGAAGATATATGTTGAAAAAACAAAGTTTGTCAATAATCGCAGAGTGTTTGAAAGATCCAGAACCAAGTAGTACCCCCAGTTTATCTGCCATAATGATAATTGATAGCAACAACGTAGCGTTCCGCGCTTGTTTCGCGAGGTGTGACGTCACGCGACTCTGATTGGTGTTTAATGTCACGTGATTAAATGCCTCATTTTGTCGATTTTATTTTCCAAAAATATAATTAATCTTTTATTATTTTTGTAGAAAAGTTGTTTTTTTATTTACTAATTATCATGATTTATCATTAGAAACTCAAAGCCATCCGATTTATGATTAGTGGAAACAAGCCTATTGCATGCAGCCTTAGCACCCCTCCATGGTCCAGATCGTTTACCATAAAGATTAGGTAATTTATCAGAAGGTTATATTATAGAGTTTATAATAAGAGTATACAAGTAAAATGTCGATTCAAAAGTACTACAGAAGTCTATGTATTTGAAATGCAATTAAATTAATTTATAAAAAAAACAAACAAACCTGCGCAATAAGTGTAGCAACTTCTTTAGCATTTTTCCACATTTTCTTGTCTCGCGGCGACATCTCGAGCCGGCTGTGTAAACGTTCCACCAGCTGATAGCCATTGCGTAGTGGAGTTTGTTTAGCCTGATACAAAAAAGAAACACAGCTAAGTAGCTAAATATATACAACTAACATTTAGCATCTACAACAAATGAATATAATTTTTGAAGAATGAATAAGCAAAGTATGTGTATGTGTAGTACCACTACTTTTTACATACATATTATCAAAAATAAAATTGATGTTTCCTTAAAAAAATTCTGGCTGTTTTTTTACGATTAGAAGTAATGTATACTTTAATAGTTAAGATATTTTATCAAGTTTTCTTATATGTGAATGAATTTGTTTTATAACTTGTATTAAAATTTATATTTACCAATTCAATGCACCGCGAACGTGACTCTCCCTTGTGCAAAAGTACAAATTCAATATCGGTAAGTAGTTCCCATACGTCCACCGTGAATCCGGCGTCTTTACGGAGTATATCCACGAATGTAGGCTCGCTTCGAGCTGTTTCCGCTTGATCTGAGAGAATTTTCAAACATTTAAGTACATAAATGATAGAACATTCTAGTTACATGTGATTGTTGTGGCTAAAGCAGTATATTGCACAACATGTATCGTGTTGTTTTTAGTGTAGTAGCTACTGATGGTTCGTAATAAATATCTTTAATAATTCAAGTAAAGATATCAATCTATCTTGTTATCATGTTGAAATTCCTTTTATATCTTATATATTGTCATGTCATTACAAAACAAGTACTTTCTATGTGTGTGACAGCAACAGCACATTTACTCCATAATCCATCATTTGAAATGCACTATATATTGCTGTTTGTTGGTGAAAACAAAATTTGACAAATTAAACAGTGACCAAAGAACTTTATATTAACATATGACATTTAGGTCAATTAACAAGCAAGGCATATTACCATCATCCATGTAGAATAAAAAAAAAAATAGTTAGCCCATTCTATATATTTGAAGAATAAAAAAGTAAAACGATAAGTCTTATCAAAAATATAGTTAGGAAGGAAGGGAGGAAAATACCAATATCAGTAATGTCTTAAAAAAGAGTGACTGTCGAATTTATTTCCACTTGTATCCACGCTAACCAAGAGGTAGAAATATATTATTGTAAAATAAATAGGTAATTTTTTAAATATATAAATTAAATACACACCTTTGTGGTCGGCAGCCTGGTCGACGTCCGACACTACGGCGGTGGAGTTCCTTGCGCGCAGCATGACGGCCGTGGCCAGCAGCAGCGCCAGGTCGTCGCACTTGGACGCGGCCAGCTGCCGGAGCCGCGTCACGAACATCACGCCCCTCTCCTCTTTCAGCCATCCTAGAACTGAAACAATTTCAAAAGATTAGACTCACCAACAATAGTTTATAACATACTATTATATAATTTATCTTTATTTAAATAAATAAGTTTAGGATAACCCATCCTATAGGTAAACAATACATACTAAATTGTATTTTAAATACTAGTATTATAAAATACCTTCTTCGTCAGTCGGCTGAACTCCTCGAGAATCTAGTAGAGCCTTGAGGACCGGATGACCCCAAGGATTTGACAAGACTTTTCTAAACCACTGGGCTCTGTGTAGTAGTTGGCTTTCCCAAGATGGAGTGACTCCATCTCGCGCGGAGATCGCCGTATGACACTCCGCGATGAATGTGTCGATAGCCTCCTCCAGCCAGACATGTTGATCTTTGCTTTTGGGTGACTGCCATTCAGTCTGTAAATAAAAATATTTTGACTACAGTTAGTACATAATTAAAAGTTATCATTTAATAAAGGTTCTGACTGTCGGCGAAGTCGTAATCAAAACTTTGGAAGTAAGATTAAAATAGATAAAAGTGGTATTACCGCTCAACACAGGCTATCTTATAAAATAATATCTCATAAAATTAATATTTGACATGCTGTGTGTTTCATTTATTAATATGCAGTTGATTATGTAGTCATTATGCACATGACCGAGAGCCGAGATGGCCCAGTGGTTAGTACACGTGCATTTTAACCGATGATTTCGGGTTCAAGCCCAGGCAAGCACTACTGAACTTTCATGTGCTTAAATTGTGTTTATTATAATTCATCTCGTGCTCGGCGGTGAAGGAAAACAACGTGAGGAAACCTGCATTTGTCTAATTTCAACGAAATTCTGCCACATGTATATTCCACCAACCCGCATTGGAGCAGCGTGGTGGAATATGCTCCATACCTTCTCCTCGAATGGAGAGGAGGCCTTAGCCCAGCATTGGGAAATTTACAGGCTGTTAATGTAATGTAATGCACATGAGTTGTACTACATTATTTTAGGTTGATAAAACCACGAAAAGCAAGCTAGTAAACAATAAACATAGAAAGAAAAAAAATATACCTGTAATATAGTGTGTGAGGTGTGCCGCTGAAGCCAGGCGAGCAGGTGCGGGTGCGTGGTGGGCGCCGAGTGCTGACATAGGCTGTGCACGCGGCGCCACGCCTCGCAGACGAGTCGCGTGCGCTGCTCGCCTGTGCACTCGGCGCTTAACCGCGCCTCGAGTGACTGCAAACGTACAAAAAGTTATATTAAACAACAAGACCTATGTTCAGATAAGTGTTATATATGCTCTACAATAATCAATCCTATCATATCCTTTATATCGAATACCCAAATACCCAGAACAACTTAACTTCTTAAATCATTAATGACAAAGGTTAATTCTACTTTATATATTTCGTAACTCGTAGGCAAATCAAAAATTCTGTCCGAGTCTGTCGCATATTACAGCTTTCCGATCGACCGACTTTATGAACGGCAACGACGAAAGATTATTTTGGTCCGTATATGCTCCATAAATATGGATGGTCCACATTTATATGAAATAAAATTACAAACCTCCAAGAAATTCTCTTGTGATGTGTAATACAGAGGTATTTTGTTATTCAAGCAGCAATATACACAATCACGACAAACTTCCTTCATAACCTCTTGAATTCTAACAACATATAAAGCAACTCTAGGGTAGTGGTAATGGCAACAATGTAACTATCGTCTACTACAGCTCTGTCGATTATCACTTCGAGAAATGCAAACTCTAATAGTGCGAGAACGAAGATATATCAGACGCAGGATCAACTACTTTACGTATTTTTTGGAACACGATAGACTTAACAATAATGTCATTGTTTGTATACATTTTATTTTCACATAATATAATATCTATTTATAAATTTTATTACGTGGAATGTAATTTCCACTCTGAAATATTGTTTTATTGTCGTTAAAATTATTAAAGGGCTTTCTTGCAATAATAGGATATAGATACTAAAATATATATATATATTTGTTATATCCGTAAGCCAACGGTGGTAAACTGAAAACTATCGGATTATGAAAAGGAATACTTGTGTTTGTGGACACACATGTGCACTAAAATATATCCTGCGCAGATTATCTCATAAAATTAATAAGCTATGTCCTTAAACGAAGAAATGTTACGAGTTAAGTTCAATAATATTATATTATTGCATTGTTACCGAAGTTACGTATGCATATGTCACTATAAAATTGTAAATATAATCTATCGAGCGTGATTATAAATTGTCGAAAGATACGGAATGGTGATTCAAATTCTGAGCTGCACCAGCTGGCCGCCACCGCGAGGTAACGTACCACCTGATGATAAGTCTTTACAACCACCCATAGATAGTAGACAGTAACAGTTAACCATTCCTTACATTGCCAATGGCCATTAATCTTGGGAAATAAGATGGTATGTCCCTTGTGCCTATAGTAACACTGACTCGCAAATCGTTCCAACCGTAAAAAAAATTTTTTAAATATTGCTGATTGGCGATAAAATATATTATGAGTGGGTGGTACCAGACGTGTTCAAGCCCTTACGTGAGTCACTTGCGACAAAGTAACGTTTGAAATATAATTAAATATTAACGATTTAAAATCATCAAAAAAAATCCAGTTAGACTTGGATAGCTTTAACCATTGAGGATCCTTGGAGTAGTACTGGCTGAATTTGGGATACATACATCCATGAAACTGCCACATCAATGTCTAACATTACAGAATTAAATTTCTACTCCAATAGCTATAAAAAAAAAACTTCTGGAGTTACATGAATGTAACTAGTGCTTGATGAAACACTAATAAGTATCATACCAAATTATTAGTTTAAGGTGAATTAATTCAATATTTCAAATCTTTTTTCTTAATGATCAAACATTAGAAAGAGTTTATTTGCTAGTAGTTTAAAATAGGACTTGAGAAAACCGAAACTTATTGTGAATAAATATTATATTTGACAATTTGCAAGATAGCTTTAAACGTCTCATTACATCATAGGTATACAGTCACCATAGACATAGAAAATCACTTTCAGTCAATCTTGTACTGAAAGTTTACAAGTTATTAAAAATTCGGCTTTAGTTTCGGACGAAGTTTGTAGCGATAGACGATAAATATGTCTAATTTTAATATCGCCGAAACTAAATTTGAGTCCATTTTTCCTCCTTCAATGGAAATTAACTATATATCAAATTAATTTTATTTATAGCATGTTAGTATCTGTTATCAAACAGCTTGGTGTTACTTAGTGTGAATTAATTTACAAAATTTTAGATCAAACTCCAAATTAAGATTCTTTATTCTATACACAAACATTACAGACTTGTTTATTGAAATTTACATTTCCGAGTTAAGTAGATTAAAAAAAATAACAATATCAATATGTATTTTTATCCCCAGAGGTGAATGTTCAAATTCTTGAAACATGTGTTTTTATTAGAAGAAGAACCTAAAACACAATTTTCATAAAACTTCAATACTAACATTAATCCTATACAAAATTGCATCTCCAATTTTGCACACCTAATTCCATAGTTAAAATTTTCAAACAACCTGAATTTAGTCTGTATTTGAAAACAACAGTCTAAAATATCGATCATAACTTCAAAACTAACAATACTCCTACACTCCTATTAACTCCCTATTTTACTCCTCAGAAGGTTCAATTTTCAAAAATCTTTAATAAGATTTATGTCGTTATTTGAAATATATTGTTACCCATTTATAGATATATTATAGTAGTAGAACTTTCATACTAACTTTCAGCCCTCTGTATATATACATGTATATCAAAGTTTACAATCACTCTTAGAGAAGCCTGCAATCTCTTGAGATTGAACGAGAGATGCTTGCGTAGCAATCAATCTTCATTGTATCTTCTCCATCGCACATAACATTGGCTTAATAATCAATGCCTTCTCAGCATAAATAGAAGCCACAAACAAAAATATATATATCATAAGGAGAAACAATTCCCATCTTTTTAAGTTCCATAAACGATAAATCAGTCAAGACTAATGGATGTATATTGAAAATAAATGTAAGAAATACCATGTTATTATGTTTATTATACATCATTATGAAAAGTCAGTTTTTAATAATACAATATTTACTTAATTATAAATGTTCTCAAATTAAATTAAGAAAATAAGAAAAGTTGTAATTCATAAATGATTATTTATTATATAACTGGTGAAAAGAATATTTCAGGACAGTTTGTGTGAAATTAAATTTATTTTGTTAAGTTGTGTATCTAATCTACTTGCAAGAGAACTTACTTAAAGAATTAAGTACATTTTTGATTTTAATGAATGACAATAAAGCAAATTTTAATGTATTCTTTAACAATCAAGTCTAATTTGTTTGTGTGATTGTTATCAAATAGACATTTTTAAAGTAAATAAGGGAATTTTACTCTGAAATGAAAACTATTTATCATATAATTTGCAGAAAAGTATATACTGAGTTTTTCAAATTCAAAGTGATTCTAATTTAATATAAAATATTTATTAAAACTTACTGTGCTGTATTATTTTTATATCCAATAGTGCTTATAATTCATCAACAAATAAATAAATATATTTGAAATACATAAAAAATCTTATCTGTTATAAGATTTTTTATGTATTCAAAAAGTACATGCATTGTGTGAGTGTGTTGTGTGTTTGTGGAAACATATTGAGTGGATAGCTAAAAACAATGATATCATATTGGCATAACTAAACATTATTTATAGATATGTGTGGAGTACGTGACTTCATGGTGAAGAAGTATGGCTGTCAAACAAATGGTCATCACACAAGTATATTTAGAAAGATGCTGTGTATAAAGTTGTATTTAAAAAGGCAATTGGCTTTACTACGGCTTCTTAAGGAATCTATCACTCCTAGATTATTTATAACATCACTAATCGCCAAATAATATAGAAAAATAGATGTAGTTTTAGCTACTGGTATTTACAATATCAAACTCAAAATATAACTTAAAACAGATAAATCTTATATGTCAGATATAGAAAACTTTTTTTCAATGTATTTTCATACTGTACACAATGAAATTACTTTCATAATTACAAAAATATAGGAAAACAAGACTTAGTAGGAGACAAATATGGCGGACATAAAGTGAACTTTACGATCACAACGGCGTCACATTATTTCTTGATATCTCTAAAAATAAAAGAATTACACTTACCTTGTAAAGTTCAATATAATATGTCTTGCCTTTCTGACCACTTGTTTGATTACTTTTCACGTCTTTTCCGTCATTTGTAGAAGTCATTTCTCAAGAAAATATCGCGGAGAGACATTTATGCGCTTGTGTTTTCGTAATGGTGCTGTCAAAGTTATATCTAGTGTTGCTAATTATTTGTCCTTGCTTGTTACCATTTCTTAATTATTATAGCAATACTTAATTCTCATTATATTTTTCAATACTATAATAATAAATATATAAAAAAAGCCAAACTTACACATTATTTTAAAATCTCTCATTATTTCGAATCACATTTTTAGATGCCATATAACAGAGTCTGCATCTAAAGTTAAAAATGAATAAAATTTAATTGTCTTTATGACTTTTTTCTCACAAATTTATAAATATATACATATAAAAGCATTTAAAAATATACATTTTACCAACAATTTTATCACTCATCCAAATAATTGATATATTTATATGTAAATATTAAATATTGATATATTTTGCCATCAAGGTAGTGTGAATTTTAGTTAAGTATTTCATTACTTAATTCATTTAAGCTTTTCAAAAATGTTTGCAAAGGATTAAATTTTATAATTTTGTTATAAAAGCCTGTAAACGGGATTAAGTTAAAGTTTATTTTAATAAGATTTTAATATTATGTTATGTTTGAAATAATTTAAATGCCAAATAATATAGAAATAATTTGTATAATCACTTTTAGCATCGGTTAATAATAAAAATAAATATATTTCTTAAAATACTATAAAAGCAAATTGAATCATTCAAACCTTAACAATAATTAAAAAAGTTTTTTTTTGGAATGTTTTTGTATAACTACAATTTGAAATTTGCAAAATCTATGTGTAGAGCTACATTAAATATATTTTGCATTGAAAATAAAGATATATAATTTTTAGAGTTGGCTATACTGGATCGTACAAAGCAACGCGAGTAGTGTCAGTCAAAGAATATTACGTTTTCATCTAAAATTAATAAGATTAAAGTGTAAAAAAATGTAATTTATGCGTTTTCTAAACCGATAATTATGTATGTTAAAATTTTTTGTTGTTATTTGATTCATTCCGTTTCTATTTATAAAAGGTCTTCTAATTTGATTCGATGTGTCAAAGTATAGGGCTATACCACTGAGAACACAATAAATTATCTCTTTCGATTCTTATTTCGAAGGGTGTCTTGGTATATGTATTGTATTTATCGTTTTTAGTGACTATTTAATATATTTTACGCCATATCAATCTCTTTATTGTATACTTTAGTTAAATATCCGTACATCTGGAAGTCATTACGCTCACTCGATTTTTTTTCCGTTTTCATTAATTGGTGAATAAAATAAATCTTTTGATACATATATTCACTACCAGTTTGCTTTAGATTGACACTATTGTAAAATATTTTATATGTTTTTTTTTTAATTACATTTTATTGAAGCCATTATATAGTTCTATCTATATATCTCTGTATTTGTTGTGATTTATATACAAAATTATCGGTGTTGTTTATTTAAAGAGAAGTGGCTATTGTGTTGTGATGTATGTAATAAGTGATTTTACCTTATTTTATAATATACCATTGGAGTGATAGATAAGAAAATGGCTAAAAAGTCTGAGAACACTGGGGGCAAGCTGGTTACTATATCTGTTGTAGGATTATCTGGTAAGTTATATCAAGTTTTATATATTTTACTTGAGTTATATTTTACAAACATTTCTATAGTAAAATTACTCAATCATTAATGTTATATCATAAAAAATATGTATGACTGTTTAAAGTAATTTTAGTTTGTATATAGTTTTTTTTTTGTTGTTTATTATAATGGACAATTAGTGTGACACTTTTTTTTATGAATAAAACATATATTACAATGAATATTAAAAATCAATAAATATTGTTACTTATTTATCTTTAATGTATAAACATATTTAATTGTTTGTTTGTATTGATTAAATAAAATGTATAAAATATAAATACTTACATACTTATATAAAACAATATAAATTTAAATCCAAAGTAAACAATTAAAATTAAAAAAAAAACCAAGAAGTAATTGATCATTTATTTAATAAAAAAAATATTAAAGTATATATTCAGTAACTCCTTTGCATCTTCTTAGGATGTTCATTTATATTGTTGGAGTCATATTCCATCTTTTAGTGAATTAGGAAGTGTGTTGATTAATCTTATTTTAAGTGCCCATTGAAAGAATTATATTAGTTAAGTTATATTTGAATAGAATTTGGTAGTTTGAATATATAACTACTATTTGATTAAGTTATAATGCATGTTTATATGGATGAAAAGTAACCTATATGTTATTCCAGACTATAATATATCTCTGTGCTAAATTTCATTCAGATCCATTCAGCTTCTCTGATCCATTGGTAATTGAGGAACAAGGAACATCCATCAAAACTTTCTTATTTATAATGTTAGTTAAAAGTAAGATTACTTGTAAGTTAATATAGTTTTAATTAACATCACCAAATGCCACATACACACTACCACATAAAATATATAATTAAACATTTGAATAGGTAGTTCACATATATTATAAACAAGAAGAAAAAGTTTTAGTTTTAGCTGGCTTTGCAAGTTCCTATAGTTGGAGATCAACTGCTCATCATACATTATACTGCCAAGCAGCAATACCTGTTGAATCGAAGGGTGGGTAACTGGTCTAACTGCAAGCACAAGGGATATATCATCTCAGTTCCCTAGGTTTCTGATGTAAGGAATTATTTCAATTACTTACTGCTCCATACATTTGCTTGTCTACCAATCTATGTATTTGAAAGCACTGTAGGTAACACCACTTAACATATAATTTAAACTGTTGCCAAACACTTTTATATAATATTTTTGTGTTTAAAAGGTGAATGAGTTGTTGTAAACATTAGTCAAACAAGTTTTAGTGGTAGTGACCACTTAACATCTGGTGGCCAATTTATCAGTCTCCGTACAAATATATAGTAAAGTATTAAATAATAAAGTTTGTGTGTGTTTAATGTTGTTACAGTGTTATTATATTTATGGTATGGGAATCCTTACAATAAAGATTTGAGACAATGATGAATTGGTTATTATGATAAGCATTACAGCTATATTTTTTTAATTAATCTCTCCATACATATTTTCAAAATCTAAATTTAGGATTACTGGTTACAATATTAATTCTAATTACAAAGAGTGACAATAGTGTAAGGGTTTACGGGCTGACTAGCAGTGTTAAAAGTTACAGGTTTGATTCGGGGTTTGTTATCCTCACTCTTAGCACAAATTTTAGTCTTAACTAGAGGGGTAAAAAGGAACATTAGTAATTCCAAAATTGAGATTGAACTGAATGAGACAAAAAAATATATATCTTACACCATGTTTAATTAAATAATGCATTATTATTAGTGGCAATATCATAAAATAATATTAATTAATTTTAAATATATTATAAACCTATATATAATAACAATTACCGTAATAATGTATTATTAAATCAAATCTTTTATTTAAGTAAAGTAAAATAGTATTTTTTATCTACACTTATCTCAACATTACTTTTACGATAAAAATAAGTTATAGGATTTTATTAATTGAATCCTTTTAAATTAAATAGATTCAAAATACTTTTAAATATGAATATATAACAATAATAAAGTGTTTTTTATACATTACTGACTAATGATCAATATCTTGTGTAATGTAGATATTCTATAGCCAAACAGCAATACTCAGTATTATTGTGTTTTGATTTGTAGAATGTGTGAGCCAACTAAGATCTTCTACAGGCACAAGGGACATAAGATCTTAGTTTCCAATTATGGTGGCACATTGGAGATTTAGGGAATGGTTAATATTTTTTAACTGCATTAATGCGCATAGGTGACCATCCATCCAAATTCAAAAAAAAATATATATAATTAAACTGTTTTGAAAACAAATTATGATGTGACTAACAAAAACACAAACTTTCAATAGGATGATCAAATAGATACTTAGTTGTCTATATTGTAAACTAGTTTTCTCCAGCGGCTTCGCTGGTGTGTGAAGTGAGTAAGCAAGTGTCTAGTATCCTATGTACCCCTGTCTAGATGTAGGCAAAAGCATGATGAAAGAGTACCAAGCAAACTCACTTTTGTATTATTATATGAGTTAGATTGATGTTTAGTACGTTATTCATGTTAATATAATATGCAGGAATATTTATGATGAATTAAATTTTATTGTTTTAATTTCTTTTATGTTCATCATCTTACCTTGCGATTACTTTTATCTTTTTATAATCTGTGGATTGAAATAAAAACAGAAATAATATAATGCAGCAACTTTAAATTAAATAAAGGTACATTTCAAACATACCATTTTACTAGTAGTTGAAATTAAACATTCCTTTCTATTTAAGTTGGTAATTTAATGATGGTCTCAATCACAAGACATTCGGTATGAATCACAAAGGTACTTAAATGTATGACCCTTAACTAACCAATTGTGCAGCATCTCTATTGTAATGTTATCACATCTTATTTTTCACTTCCTGGTATGTCACATGTTTCCTTTAAATCATTTACTTATCTATAAACAAATTGATATATGGTATGGCTGTTTATGCTTAATTAGTGATGATTTTAAAATGAAATGAATTATTTGTAGACATATATATTAACTTTGTCGGTGTAGTAGCTACATGGTACGACTGATCTCCTGGACCAAAGTTCGAATCAGGGTAGACGAATAAATTTTATTAGTTTTTTTACAAACAAGCTTGCATTTAAGAAGTTGCCATTGTTACTGTTTGACCATCGCCCATTTATCATTTCGATCATGTCGTATTGCCGTAATATTTGACTATGAGAGCGAGGGTATAAAGCGCATCTGTGTTTATGCATCAAAATTGGCAGGTATGGCCGTAATTCAGTCTAGAGGGTTGAGAGAGATTGTACAGTAACAGCCTGTAAATGTTCTACTGGTAAAGGTATCCTCTAAGGGAAAAGGTTTTGAGCTTATTCCAAAACGTGTCTTCGTTGTATATGACATATATGTATTGTGTGCAGCAGTAAATATATGAGGCACACTTTTATCCAACATGTTGGGGTTTCCTTGTAATGTTTTTCTTTCACAAATTTTCAAGGTGACATTTATATTTATTATTTCAAATAATGTAGAAAACTACATATTTATATAAAGCTACTTTTACGTAATTACACATTAATGTTTTTATCATAGCTTTAACCATAAAAATTTCCTGTTTTAAAACTTCCATTTTTATCCCAGATAGTTGAGTGCTCATAAATGTTACTACTAAAATAAAATAACATAAAATATGTTGTATAAAAGACATGTTGGTCATATTTGTTTTGAAAGATATTATATTACCATTATTCATACAGCTATATTGGTATCATATATGTTTAAGTATGTATTACATAATAAAATAATGGCTATGTAGAACCTTCATAAGAAATAATAGTCATTCTTGTTATAAGATCTTGTGTTAATTCAAATGAATCATAAACGTAAACACAGTCCGCATCACTTAGCATGAAACCTTCATGGTCTAAATATTTATTTATTTATGTATATTATTGATATTATCAGACCTCGTCTTAAGGAAACTCTCTCAACTCTCGTCGTCGTCTATTAGTCTGTCATGACCTGTGATTTAAATTACTAAAATTACCGTAAATAAATATTACAGCATTGTTTCATATCATGATTGATTCAATCTTCGATCTTGCATAGACGAATATGCTCCTTGGATAAGAAGTTTTAGAGCTAATTTCACCACGCTGCTCAAGTGGTTCGTATGTTTCAAGGACGTTAAGCCGTTGGTCCTGCGCTTGAACTTCCGGTTGTTTCAGATTGGCGCTCGATCGGACTATGGGAGTGGACTTGTGCACTATATAATACCTTCTGTGCAGTAGGCTGTACCGCTGAACTTAAGTTAATAAGACATCACGATACTCCATAATATATGTATTATTACAATAAGTATGTCGTGATAAAGATGCCATGACGAATAACATTGTCATGTGAATTAAATAAAAATAAAAACATTATATATACATATGATAAAAGACTAAAATTCTAATGTAAACTTACATTTTTAAGATAATATTTGTAACATTATAGATAAGTAAGTAGGTTTAAGATAGATGACCAAAAGTCAGTGCCATTGGTGGTTGATTATTTTTCACACAGAATATTAGCGGGACATTGTCAATGTGCTGGCCTGTAGTAGGCCTGCTGAATGTCTCTTGAATTTTGGTAGGGATTTGATGGAGTCAGTGTTTTGTTATTTCTACCGTCTTTATTGTATTGCGAAAAGCAAATAAGCTGTACTTGCTATTACGCGCAATTTTTAGGGACCATCTTAGTATTACACATTGTTTCAAGACTTGAAGGCTTAGTGGACAAAATCTGTTGAATTGGATAGTATACCGATTCAAGGTTAAGTGAGGCAGTTTAGATATAGTACGGAATATTTTTGTTCCAATAGCTGGCGGCGTTTTGGTTGGACGTTGCCACTATTTGTAGAAGTTGGTGACAACTAATCATCCTATACACGTTGGCCTGATACACCATAACATCAACTCGTAGTACCTTAAATGGTTGCTTCATCTTAGTTCCAATGGGACGTAACGAATTTCCATCAGCTCATCTATTTACTTGGTTACTTTGCCCTTATAAAATTCATATATAAGATTATTAATGTATTATAAATGGTTAATTAGTTTTACTCATCCGTTTGCAGTAAAATTAACGAGTCTTTATATCTTTTCAGGTACTGAGAAAGAGAAAGGCCAATTAGGCGTGGGAAAGTCCTGTCTCTGCAATAGATTTGTACGTACAGACGCCGATGACTACAATGTCGATCACATATCTGTTCTGAGTCAAGTAAGTCACAAGAATTTTGATTTAATTTAATTCTGTTAACTGATGATCTATAAGTGCTTGTAAAAGTGCGTAAATTTTATTTTAATTATAAAGTCGCATTGGGCGAGCAGGATATATTCGGATTTTCAACAGCTAAATAAAAAAAAAAATCTTGATTGCATGTTACGTAGAAAGCTCTAAGGCAAACAACTAAGACCGTCATCTTCTAATCACTAATTGGTCCCCCCAAATTCTTTAAGAAGACAGGGTAACGTAATAAAGGCGTGATATTTACACTGCACTTGCTGATCAAAATAAATATAAAGCGTAATAGTTCATTATAAGACTCCAACAATCAAGATTAGATGGAAATTTATAAGATGAATTATAGTTACATTAAGTGGCAATTTTATATTGTAGTCGGACTTCAGCGGGCGCGTAGTAAACAACGACCACTTTTTATACTGGGGTAGTGTTCAGAAAGAGCAGGATGAACAGGAATATAGATTTGAGGTGGTCGAACAGACGGAGTTCGTGGACGATGCGTGCTTCCAACCGTTTAAAGGTGAGTTCATGATAGTCTTATTAAAAGTACAATGGGCATATCTTAGTTCTCAACGCTGATGGTGCATTGATGTAAGAAATTGTTAATATTTCTTACAGTGCTAGTGTGTATAAGCAGTGTCGATCATTTACCTTTAAGGTCCATTTGCTTCTCTGTCTATCTATTTATATCTATAGAATTATTTAACAAAATATTTATACATATAAAATATTTTGTTAAAATTTCAATTATCTTTTTTTATAAATTAAGTCATCATCCTCCTGCCCTTATCTCAATTTTATTTGGGGTCGGCGCAGCATGTCTTCTTCCATACTACTCTAACTGACGTCATCTCACACGTAACATGATTTCCAGCCATATCGTCTTACACACAATCCATCCGTCGTTTCTTTGGTTGTCCCCTACCTCTATAATCCATCCCAACCATGCTCAAGACCTTCCTTATTTATAAATTAATTCATTTAATAATTAATATGTTTTTACTTGTCCTAGCTGTGGGTAAAACGGAGACATATGTAAAAAGATGTGTTGCAACGAAGTTACAATCCGCTGAGAAGTTGATGTATGTGTGCAAAAACCAGCTGGGGATAGAGAAGGAATACGAGCAGAAACTGATGGCAGATGGGAAGCTGTCCGTTGATGGTTTCCTTTGCGTATATGATGTCAGCCTGGTGCCAGGGCGTAGTTGGGAGAAGCAGGTAATATAGTTTTCTTCTTTCTTAACCACAATTAGCCTTAATTAAGATAGATGTGCTTTTCTATTGGGGGTTTTGGGGCTACGTCGCTTGAAAGAAATAATCTCACGATATCTCAGATATACATGACATCTACATTTACATGTGGATTAAAACGCGAGTGACTTTTAATTTCTATAGCCGTGATAGCCCAGTTACAAGGCGTGAATCTGAACAGATGATACTGAGTTTAAACAAGGGCTCACTAAATTCAAATTCAAGTGCTTGATTAGTATTTATAATTCATCTCGTACTCGGCGCTAAACGAAAACATCGTGAGAAAACCACCACGTGGTGCCGCACCAACCCGCATTTGAGGAGGGTGGTGGAGTAAGCTCCAAACTTTTTCCTCAAAGGGGAGAGGAGCTTCCTCTGCTCGTTAACAGAGTTACTTTAAAAAACTTGACTTACATATTAAATGCGATTTGCTTACTTCGTTCTACTATGCTCTGATATTTTGCAAACAGTTCTTTATTAAAATATATATATTTTTTATAATATTAAGTTGATCCATTTGGTGGTGTGACATAAATTTTACATCCAGTTTGGAAAAATAATATTGCTGATATTTAAAACGCCATTATTTCTATATCAAGGTCAAAGTTGTTTATTTATCTTTCCAATTGGAATCGACGATTCGAACCCACTGCCTTAAGCCTAATAAAACCCTGTCATTTGTTTAATTGTCGTTTTATTCAATCTGTTATTTATCCGAAAAAACGGCTCGGTCTCAATACGATTATGTATATTTTTAATTTGTGACGCAAATTAAAAATGAACTTTGCCAAATGAAATTGCCAAAGAAATATGGGTATTAGTTTATAAAATATACACGAACGAATACATTTCGATTCAGATATTTTTTTTCAAAATGTCGGTAAATTTACTTTTACTTGGTGTTACCACCACTTATCACCAAGTACCACCAAAGGTAAAAACCACCAAGTATTGTACAAGCCCGATGCATAGGTTATACGTTTTCATCAAATGTTCTATTGCCAAACAGCAATATTCAGTGTGTTATGTTCCGGTTTGAAAGGTGAGTGAGCCAGTGCAACTGCAGGCACAAGGGACATAACATCTTAGAGAGCCAATATCTATGGGTGCCCACTTACCATCAGGTTGCCCATTTGCCCGCCGGTCTACCTATTATATATAAAAAAAAAACATTAATGTATTCAATTGTTTCAGAACGAAACCCTAGCAGCGATACTCCAAAATATACTAAAATTGAAGAAGCCGGTTGTACTCGTAACGTCCAAAAACGACGAAGCCTGCGAGCAGGGAGTTAGGGAGGCGGAGAGATTGGTTCAGAGGAAGGAATTCAAGGGTTCAATACCTATTGTGGAGTCATCAAGCCACGACAATGTTAACGTGGACCAGGCGTTTTTCCTGCTGGCTCAGATGGTGGACAAATCAAAGGCTAGGATTAAGGTATGTGTATATTATTTGGGTTGTGTAGATTTTGAAGGTAAAACCATTCTTTGTAAATCTTATTTTCTCTCTATATATTTTTTTCCATCATTAAAGTGTGTTACATTTGTGTTAGCTAAACACATGTATTGAGAAACGTTAGTTTTGTAAACTATCTTCCACGAGATAATTCTGATACCAAAAACTTGTAGTATTACAAGTTTTTATTGTCAGAATTTATACGAGTCGATTTGACGAAGGTGTATTGTAATCTTATGATACATTCGGATAAAAAAAGTAAAGATACAAATAATTCCTTCTAATTATATGTAATTCACAGGTAGCGAACTATGCGGAGGCGTTACGTATCAGAAGAGAGACTTTAGACTTCGTAACTGAAGCCTTCACGCAGCTGATAAGAATACACGTCCAGGACCATAAGTATGAATCATTTTCTATTTTAAAAGTGATGTTCTCTTATTGTTTTTAAAGTGGTTTTGCTTTAAGTGAAACATCCTGTATAATAAATGACTGGACTCACTCAAGAAAGCACATTTTCATTATACTAGTTGTCGTCCGCGACTATACATGCGTTTTTGGGGTTGGTTTTCAGTTAAAAAAATTGTGCTTGCTTGGAATTTAAGCTTTTCATACTATACATACAAAGTATGACCTTGAAAGCATAACAGATGAACAGACAGACGGACAGAGTTACTTTCGCATTTATAATATTAGTACAGATACCACACTTATGTATAATTTGGATATTTGTTTGTGTTCCCATTCCTTAGCAAATATCTTTTGCGTTTATATATTAGTTTTACAAAATTATTTTCTATGTACATTTCCATTTAAGTACTTATAGTTTTACTCACCATGAATGATTAGTATTTTTTTTTAAATAATCTTGTACTCTCAGCAGCAGCAACTTTATTTAACGAAGCATTTTTTTAACTCTAAGACCATTCAACTATACGTAAGAAATACTAATCGTTCAGGCAATAGATAGATTCAGTGGCGTTTATTTCCCTAAAGCCTATGAAAGCCTTTTATTTTCTGCGTTAACAACAAAATGACGATCTGTTAAATATTTCTAATTTAATGGCATTTGTTTTCAGAGAAATCTGGTCAGCAGTCAGTAAGAGGTTGTGTCATTATCCTGAGTGGATTAAATTTGTCCAGCAGTTCGGCAATGATGGTACTCAGGTATGTTTTATTTTTATTTTTTATTCATATTATTTTTTTTATATTGGTATCACCTTTTTAATTATATTTTTTTTTATTCAGGTTGTCTTCCGTCGTCATATAAGAAGGTTGAAAGAGGAACGCTCGGCTAAGAAACTTCGCAAGCAGCTGGCCAAGTTACCGCAAGTTCTCGCTCGAATGCAACTACCCACTGATGATTTGCAAGAGAAGTGAGTTTTTTCGTTTACATACTCATTTAATTCTAATTGACACGCACGTATACAGCGTGATGATATACTAGGGTAGACCGATTATTTAGCATATTCCACCACGCTGCTCCAATGCGGGTTGGTGGAATACACACGTGGCACCAATTAGACATATGCAGGTTTCCTCACGATGTTTTCCTTCACCGCTGAGCACGAGATGAATTATAAACATAAATTAAGCACATGAAAATTCAGTGGTGCTTGCCTGGCTTTGAACCCGAAATCATCGGTTAAGATGCACGCGTTCTAACCACTGGGCCATCTCGGCTCTCGGTAGACCGATTAGTGACAATCTATTAAAGAACAACGTGAAAATGTTATGTCGGTCCCGCAGCGACTGGGCGGTGGTGGTGCGGCAGCTGCGCGCGCACCGCGACTTCTCCGTGTACTTCAGCGAGGCGCGCGCCGCGTCGCGCTCGCCCTCCGGCTCCGAGCCCGACAGCCCGCGCGCCGCCGACGCCACGCTGCGCGTGGGCGAGCGCGCGCGCTACCAGGTACCCGCACCCGCGCCCGCACCCGCGCCCGCACCCGCACCCGCACCCGCACGCCTGCGCTCTGAACCTGATCCGAGACGTCGAGCTACTTAGGCTGGGCTTAGTGTTGTTCAGTACCCCAGACACCTGCTATTCTGTGTATTTAAAAAAATATAAACGGATAGAAGGAACAAATGAAGGGTCGATGCTCCTAACTTTATCAGTTAATGATATAAGTAATGTCTTAAATATAGACTGGTGAAATTTTCAGAAATTTTAAAGATATATTTACCTTTACTAGAGCAGTGTTAAAGATTCTGAGATATCACCTCATATCACGAGAAATAACGGTTATAGTCCACACTATTTACGCGTATCCTTAAGTTATCATTAAAAGTATGGATGATTTTTGATTTCACTATAAACTCTAAAATATATAATATGCTCGATATTTATTTGTTTTTTTCTTTTACATGTTATTTCAGACCTTGGGGCAATCGCAGAAGATCCCATACGAAATATTAGAAACTAACGAGGCGGCTGCAATATTCAAAACGTACCTCCACGAGGCGCAAGAAAAGCAGAGAAATTATGAGTAAGATATTTGTTAATTATTATATAGATTATTTCAAAATTTTCTTTTCTTATCCAACCATAATATCTAATTATCAATTAGGTGGTGTCAACAATTCAAACGTCTGCTAGAAGAGACCGGATACGTCACTCCCGGCAAACAGCTGTCCGAAGTGAGGGTTCTCTTAATGGGTCGCGAGTGTTACGAAGCCTTGACCGAGGAGCAACAGCAGAGGGTCTATGATGAACATCAGAGGGAGATACAGAGACGGGCGAAGCACAATTTGCAGGTAAAAATAACTAACAATCCAACTGGTTATTGTAAACTAAACAGCCATGACTGCACTGTATGGCGTTAAATTAATAGTGTTAAGTTTAGAAACAGAGCATTGATGCCGCTGGGATAGAATATTTAATTATTTTTTTTAATATTTTTCCCTTTAGGTAGTTTAACATTTAGTATTAAAAGCAGAATCCTGAGCTTGTCTCTAGTTTTAGTAGGATACAATTTTTATTGTTGTTTTATTTATGTTGTCTTATAAACAAAATAGAGAAAAAAAGATGTAACACTCTTAATATCTATACTTCTATATATATTATATCTAGATTATTAATAAAAAAATGTATGTGTACGTACGTGCGCTTTTTGACGCAAACCCAGAATTCTGGATGTTTGCAAAACAACGCAAAGCAGTTGAATTTTATCGTGACCTTGAACACATCTGACACAAGAGACTTACTCGTACAATTTATTATTCTTATAATAATGGCAGCAAATTGTTTTACATATTTTTTTTTAATTTTAGGAACTCCTGTTAGAACACGCAGACTTGTTCTACCATTTCAAAAGAATATCACCTACTGGAACCATAACGCAGGAAGATATTAAAGAAATCACCGATGTGCTCCAAGACGATTTCAGGTAAAATTTTGTTATTTAAATATTCAAAATGTATATAAAATTATATAAAATTTAAAAAGCTGACAAATAAGGTGTAAAATTAAAGGTATAATGCGATTTTATGTAAATGATTTTATTAAGGAAAAAACCATAAAAACAGGACATTTTTTTTTAATTTTTATGTAATTCGTTTACACGCACTATTTAATTCACTCGCAAAACACACAAAGTTGTATACTTGTGTGTATTGGATTAAAAACGAAACATACTTTTTTTAAAAATATTGTATCTATTTAGATCAAGTTGTGGATTGGAATATCTCAAAAGAATCTTCGAAGCAATTGATGCGGTTTATTAGTATCCTGAAATCCCAGTGTTCCCTTACAGATACAAGATGCTGGACCGCATGGAGCAGGACCGCAAGCTGATGCTGTTCCAGCACCTCGGGTTCGTGCACTGCCCCATGCGCGAGCACTGCCCCGCCGCCGCCGCCTGCCTCGACGCCGGCCTGCCGCTCATCCTCAACACGAGGGTCGGGTCAGTACTTGCGGCCCTTATGCGACAAACATTTATACCTCTTGTTTCATATATTCCATGAGAATCGCTTATAGCTATGTTATATTATGTACGACAAACAGCCCTTTATTAATATTTGCTTATTTATGATCATTTTTCAAATCACAAATGATCTAAATGTGTTTTGTTCAGGTCTCTGACGTCATCGGGCGAAGCTCAAGTGCAAGCCGGTCCGCCGGCGGCGCCCTGGGCGCTCACTGCGGACGCGAACAATATCAACATCATTATATTAGGGGTCAGTTTTATCGCATTTCCTGATTGTCCGTAAATTTGTTTGTATATATTTAAAGTTTTTCTTAATTTCACTGGTTAGTATTATTGTTATGGTTGTTTTAGTTTTTTAAATATTAAGTTACCGTTCTTGTGCACAGACTTACACGTGTACGTGTTCTACTTGTTTTGTAAACTTAACAGTTGAATTTATTTAATTTGAATTGGCAACGAATCCGATGATCTCTAATGACACGTGTGGACATAGGTGGAGGGCATAGCGGGCGAGTTCGGCAAGCGGCTGATAGCGGGCTGCGACGGCGAGCGGCGCGTGAGCGTGGGCGGCTGCGCGTGGCGCGTGGAGCAGCGCCTGCGCACCGACGACTTCGCGGCCGACGCGCCGCGCGACTTCGCGCCCAACGGTACCTCGACCGACAGCCTAACAGTTTTCAAAATATTATTTACTGAATTATATCACGTAACATTTTTTATATTTTTTGCAGGATACTTTTGTGTGTACCAAGACCAGGAATCGTTCGAATATATCCGAGGCTGCGCTGAGAAAACATTATTATCTAGTCTAGAACAAGAAGACAAACTTCCATTTCAGGTATATATTTTGTCTTTGTCAACATTATTTGTATAATAGAATGTACTTTTATTAAAACTAGTTCAATTGGTTTGGTTTTATCCATTTCAAACTAGTTTGTAATAGCATTATTGGCGTGAAACAAATTTGGTGGTAGGGCTTTGTACAAGGTTGTCTTTGTAGGTACCAGTCACTCACCACATTTTCTTGTTGTATTTTTCAGTATCCATATTTCTAAGAATACATTAGAAGTAGTCAATAATGTAAGGATATTGTTTCAGGGCTTACCCTTAGTAGTGATGTTCGTTCAAGACGAAGGGATGGATAAGAAGGAACTAGCTAGGCTACAGGAGGAGGGACAAAATCTCGCAGATAAGTACGTTTTTTTGTATTATTAATAAAATGTAACTACAGACATAATGGGCGTTATGACCATTTTAGTTTCTAAGGTTGGCGGCCCATTGATAATAAAGAATGCATTGATTGATTGATGATTTTACAGCAAGATCTGTTATCTTTTTAAAGTATTTAAAAAAAATTGACGTATGTTACCTCCTTTTAAAAAGAGGAGGCCATGGCACGGGTTGTTATTTCTAATACTTATCCCTTGATTTCTTTACTATTTTCGATGCCTTAAATATTAACATATTATTTCAGTCTACATTGTTCCTACATGGAAGCATCAGTTAACGAATTGGGTACTGAAGCGCTGACAGCCGACGCGGTACAAGAGTTGATACGTGCCAATAGAGAGAAAGCGAGCTATGCACATTTGTATCGGGATTTGATTGTTTGCTTCGATGCGGATATACGGTAAGTGTGTGCTATAAACATTTTATATCTATTTTATTATGTAATTACATTTTTTATGCTCTTCGTGTGTAGACGTAGATAAGTGACAAGTTAACACAAGTGATCTTTTTGTGTAGAAAATAAATAAGTTGATATAATTCAAATATCAAACATGTGTCACGTGACTGCTATAACGTCACATTATTTATGTGATAACGAAATGTAATTCATATAGAAGCATGTGAAAATATACGCTCATTCATTTTAAGTATAAAACATGTTACGCTCCGCACGTTTCAGTATAATGGTGTGCATGTTCTGCGACGACCCGTACTCCCCGGAGCGCGTGCTGAGCCCGCTGCTGCTGCACCGCGCCTGCTTCCTCACGGGGGACCGCTCCATACTCATCGAGACCTTCCTCGGGGACTCCAAGCGGAAGGTCGAGGTGAGACTTTTGGAATATTACAGCCGACGAGCTACTATTCTATCCGATAAGTGAGTGATCACCACTGCTCATAAACATTGATACTGTATGATATATAACTATGTCTTACACATTATTAAAACCGTGTCACTATTGGATTCAGCTAATCCGATACGCGGCAATACTGCAAACCTCAATACGTAATATTCATTTTTGGCAGAAAAAAACATAAGAAACTACTGATTTTTGCCACTACTTCTCTGTAGAATCTATTTTCCGCTTTAAATTGGCGAAATATTAAAATGGCGAAAGTGCTTTTATAAATAAATAAATAATAAATAAATAAATATTGGACAACATCACATACATTACTCTGATCCCAATGTAAGTAGCTAAAGCACTTGTGTTATGGAAATCAGAAGTAACGACGGTACCACAAACACCCAGACCCAAGACAACGTAGAAAACTAATGAACTTTTTCTACATCGACTCGGCCGGGAATCGATCCCAGGACCTCGGAGTGGCGTACCCATGAAAACCGGTGTACACACTACTCGACCATGGAGGTCGTCATTTTATAAGCATACTTGAATAAAGAACTTAATCTTTATTCAATTATGCTTATTTCTATGCTTATTCTATGGAGTCCAGTGCATTCATCTGGCCAAATATCCACCAATATAAAATCACGAATTTTTTATAGCCAAATTGTATTGTTAATAATTTCATTTAAGTTTCTAAAATTCAATCTAAAACCTTTGATTAAGTACACCACAGCTGTATTGTTATTACGAAGCCTTATTACCTTTCTCGCTTTCAATATATTTTTTATCTGAATTTTAAAATTTCTATTTATGTTTTCAGGTGATTATTTCAAGTTTCCATGGTGCTAGTCAGTTCAGGGAAGAGCTCATACATGGATTCATTCTAATATACTCCGCTAAAAGGAAAGCCAGCTTAGCCACACTCAAGTAAGTTTATATACAACATCTTCAGTTGCAACAATACAATTTAGTTATATATACATTATTGTACAAAAATAGTACAAAAAAACACTTAGGACTAATTATTGTGTAGCCTTGTATAGGGGTTATAGCTAATTTAGACGTCTTCGTGATCACCTAATCAAAAGAGAGACTATAACTTAGATTCTGAGTAGAAGGTGCAGTTAGAGTCTAACAATACAATTATGTAACAACTTAATCATTGGTTTTTATTCACAGTGCGTTTTCAATGAATATTCCAAATCTACCCATTCAAATGGTGGCCGTGACTGACGGCGGTGGATCGGCAGCTAATGCGTTCTTCGGTACTGATCTGGGTCACGCCCTCATCACTGAGGGAAATGCTACTGCTGACAGACTGGGAGCTCATTTCACAACTTATACCTCGAGTGCTGAAAATAAATGTGAGTAAACAAATTAATTTTATACTCTAAATGCTTTTTTATCGCAATTAATCTTAAAGTTCATTTTACGATGGCAATTAGGGTATCAATAGTATGGTGGTAGGCGTGCTACATATGTCTGATACGATAGCAACTTCTTTGAATAAATATATGTTGAGTTAATTTGTTAAAGTATTTAAATTTAATAAATGTTACAGCTGCCTTTTACACGCCATTCTTCAAAGAAGTGTGGGAGCGCAAAGGCGAAATCGAGCGCGCGTTCCGCCTGGAGGCGCCGCACTCCCGCGCGCACAACGCGCACAACGCGCACAACCCGCACAACCCGCACAACCTGCCCGACGTGGCGGCCGCCAGGCCCGCTCCGCCCCCCCGTCTGCACTCCTACCACCTCGACCACAAGTGAGTACAATGCACATAGTCGCACCTATGTATATTCCGCACATATAAGTCTTGTACAGAATGGCAAGACTTTTCAATCAATATTTTTAATAAGAGCTTTTAGTTTATTGGCAAATGTTAAACAATCTACGAATTAATTAAATGAAAAAGTATAAAAAAATTTACTGTGTTGCTATCGTTACCAACAGGTGACAAATAACGTAGGATAAAGCTTAAATTAAAAATATCCCATTCAAGCAGTGCTTGGAAGGGATAATAAACTTTATATTCTTCTATCACAATCATACCTGTTATTCATATTTGAAAATATTGTTAACAGAATGGACCACAAGCTCACTAACTCGTTGGACCTCCTCATCGGACCGGACTCCCGTGCTGACATGGACTCCGAATACAGCGACACGTTGAACAATTCTAAGAATAGAGGTTTCTTGAAAGGTAAACTTGCTATCTACATATAAATTATCCGTATATAGTTTAATTATAATGATTTTAATATTGCCATATAATTATTTAAAATTACAGTTATAGGCTTTAAATGTTATACTTTGTTCAATTTTCGAACAGTTTCCAAAAGACTCCTTTATTATAATATGTAAGACCTTGATCAATATTAAAATTAAACAAAATACGTTTCATTTCGTATAGAAATTAACATAACAGTTATAAGTTATATGTCACCGTATGTATTGATATAATTCGTTTGTCTCAGGTTTCAGTGTGTACCCGCCCCCGAGCACGCCACCGGAACCCGCACCGCCAGATCACAGAATGCATGCCGATCTATCACGTTAGTAATGAAATTATATATTTATTGATTCTACAATTAATACATAGGCAAACTATACCGCCCGAGTAGTGGTCACTTACATAGAGACTGTAAGATGAACAAACATTTTCTAACTCAATAGTATTTTCACTTGGGCTAAAATGTTATGCTTCCCGTCTCTGTAAGTACACTAGCTCACTTCACATTCAAATCGGAACATAACAATACTTTTTATTGGTGATATAATAATCACTTTCACTAAACAATAGGCTTGCAGAAATGCCTGCCTCCTCTAAAATACACATAAGTAACGTTATCATTAAAATTGATAATCACTAATTATCGTCACATACATTACATTGTGCACTTGGACTGTCGACGGAATGTAGATGAGTACAATAATAATATTGGTTTAATTAAAATATTCTGGGAAGTTATCGTAAGATAGACACGAAATGTGGACGTTAAACTTTATTAGAATGAAGAATATATAAAACCCGAAATCATCGGGTTCAAACCCAGGCAGGCACCACTGAATTTTCATGTGCTTAATTTGTGTTTATAATTCATCTCGTGCTCGGCGGTGAAGGAAAACATCGTGAGGAAACCTGCATGTGTCTAACTTCAACGAAATTCTGCCACATGTGTATTCCACCAACCCGCATTGGAGCAGCGTGGTGGAATATGCTCCAAACCTTCTCCTCAAAGGGAGAGGAGGCCTTTATCCCAGCAGTGGGACATTTACGGGCTGCTAATGAAAAAAAATGAATGACAACTTCATCCAACTCAAGCAGCTTCCCTCACGATCTTTTCTTCTTTGCCGAGTACAAGTTTAATTATAAACACAGGATTTCCACATTAGATTTGGATTCGCGATCCTCGCTTAAGATCCAATTTATTTATTATTTGGGCCGTTTCAGCTCGAAATATGTAAATATATTATTTAAACACAATGTATAAATAAATTATTATAACGCAGCGGATCTCAACTGTTCGGAGGATTCTCTCAGCACGCACGAGTCAGGTGATTGCATGCAAGCGATTATACACGTTATTAAAATTGTGGGACGGATCATTTTTGTGTGTAGATAGCGTAAACGTCAAACGTAGATTTAAGGAATGCCTTGTGTTTGTCCTAGGTCGTTTTTTTTTACCAATATTTGCATGATTTAATTAGATATTAATTTTGTTAATAATTTTTATGTCTTTAAGTTTATGTCATTCATAAATTAATTTGATAAATAGTTATATTTTATTTGGCTTTATGTATATTGTATATATTTAATATTTAGCACAAATCTCAAATCAACTCATGTTCTACTTGATTCTACAATAAGTCGTACTATTTGTTATAAAAATCCCGTATGCAACAAGTTGATTTGTAAAGCAATGTTACTTTATCACTTAAGTCTTTACTTTGCGAATAGTATGTAAATAGTGGAGTAGTTCAATAGCAAAGTATGAGAGTGGACACGAAGGTTAGCAATGGTTGCGTGCGTGCAGATGGCGGCGGCCTGTGGCAGCCGGCGGGCTACGGCCAGCGCGCCTTCACCACGGGCCGAGCGCGCGCCCCCCCTCCCCACCACCAGCGACTGCGACACTCGCAGACGCTTAAGGTACACAAATGAAATCTCATAACCAAATAGTTTTTAAATTAAGAGTTCTTCTGAATCGATATTTTGCAACCATACAAAATAAAGTTATTATTATTCCGTTTGAAAAAAAAAAAATAAACAGTAATTTCAAAATATAATTTTATCATTAAGAATATTTTTGTTATTTTTATTTTAGCAACCTGGTAAATTGGATATGAACAACTATACAATGGTCAACGATGCTCTACAGCATATCACTATCGGTCCCCCACATCCTAGGGAAAGGAAGGTATATAATTATAATTTAAACTATTATTAAAATTAGTATAATCATACTAAATTCTACGTGCCTCAGTCAGCTAAAGTCTGTATTACACAGAAATTTAATTTTACTATAAGAATATTGTTTGAAAACCGTCGTTGCTTATTGTAATACGATCACATAGGCAATTTTTGAATCGTGTTTAAATATCGCATGAAAGGTTTTCAATTTAGTTCTGCTATCTTATGTTCTAACCCTTAATAATAATACAGAACTTATAGTATAAACAGCTTACGTATATACTGTACGAAGTATCCTAAATATACAAAAGCAAATATAAAAATGGCATCAAGCACAATTTAAGTTATTCCATTGGACTCAATCTTGTGCTATTTTTTAATACAGATTTTCTTTCAGTCTCAGCGATCTGGGTGGTCGCATTCAAGTAGTCAGCAAGGTGGTCATCATCACCATCCGTCCGGTGTTAGTTCGGAGACTGAATTGGACGCACAATACGCACAGGTGATATAGACATCGGTTTTTATAGTTTTTCTTATGGAAACAAGAGAAATTTTATTACAAAAATATTACTTTAAATTTTTGAAATGCTGATTCTTTATCGATTGCGTCATCACTACAAGTGGCCATGATTGAAGTTAAATTTGTTTATTTTAATTTAATGAGTGTTTCAGAAACTAGAGTTTAATTTTGTATTTACTTAAGTCTTAATTATTATTTTTTTAAATATTTAATTTTTCATGTATAACATATTCTTATGACAATTCGATACAAATAATAATACTGTCGTAAATTTGTAGATAAAAGAAACTAATGAATATATGGAAGCGCCATCTATGACAAGGTTAAGGAGACATCGGAGACATGAGAAGACTCCTTTACATCAACCATGTATGTCTTATGTATTTCCTTATGTTGTATATTTATTATTATTTAATAAATAGATATTGAGATTATTTATTATCACTATGTATATTTTATTATTATTATTTATGAATATATATATTTTTTTATATAGGTGTAAAACAATTATAAAAATTGCATATTTCCAGCATTCTCAGAGACGGACAGTTCTGGGTCGAGTGAGGCATCAGGAGGGGCGCGCGCACATGTGCGCCGCCGACACGCGCACCACGCGCACCACGCGCCCAGACACTACAAGAAGCGGTAACATATTTTAACATTTCTTAAGTGAATTCGGGCCTTTTCAATAAAGATACAATTTATATAATTCAATATATGAAGAGAATTAAAGTTAAAATGATATTTCAGATCATTGGGTAACCTGGTCGCTGTCCAGAGTCCTAGAGTGCCTAAATTAGGTATGTTTGTCGGTCCACCCGAACTGCCAACCGGGTACCGAGCGAGAACACAAGAAGATAAAGGTATGTTAACCAGAAACATTAAGAAATACAAAATAAGTTTCTGTCGGACCATTACTCGTGACCGCAATTGTATTAAGTGTATATACGTGTATTTAATATATTGTAATATTTTCCCGTCTATCAAACACGAACTCGCTGCATCAACATTGTACCCGCACAAAACGTTACCCCGTGCCGTGACCGCAGCCGGCAGCGACTCGAGCGAGGGCAGCTCGGACGGCGAGTCGCGGCGCGCGCGTGCGCCCGCCCCGCACGAGCCCGCGCACAAGGTCGTAGTTCCGTTCGACTTCTTATCTGCCTATTCATACCTTTTACCGTACATAATAGCATGCAGACTGGTTATTAATATTTTTGATGTAACTAAAAACTGATTGTAATAAAATAACTGAAATTAATTGACATATTATTGTAGATGAAGAAAAACTTAGGCTTTTATTTAAGTCATCGGAAAATATTTCGATTTAATGCACGACGTTTATTAATCTCCTACGTACACTAAAAAAATTGTGGTGTTTTATGACTTAACTTTCGATAGATGTTATCTGGTGAGTACCCGTCGTCCGCTCAAGATAATTCGTCGTCGAGCGCAGCCGACTCCAGGCGGCGGCAAGCGTTCGGTAAACACGATAGAAGGCATAAGGTACTATATAAATATACCCATAGATGATATAATTTATAAATAAGTATATACAAAATACATTATTGCTATAAGTTCCACAGACGTGTTTCCATGCGTTTGGAGTATCTTTTTATTATTTAACTGACCTTATTTATGATGCGCACCTTTTTATTCAATGCTTTTAGGAAATAATATTTTTTATACACCACATTAATTTGGTCCTGGATAAAAATGGGCCTGAGACATTGACAGGGCCTAACAATGTCAAAAACCACAATTCACCTCGATACATTGTTTTGCTGTCGCTACCTTAAAAAGAGAAAACTAACACATTCTTATTAATTATACTAAGTAATGATACTAACAGTACTATTAAAGTGTGCATAGAGAACTTTTTCGATATTATATGTTATGTTATTATTAACAGGAGATTTCGAAGAGTAAAGACAAGAAGAATTCGTCGCAAATGCAGAACGCGAACGCGATTCAGAATTGGGGACCTCAGGTAGTTATCGCTACAGTTGCATTGGTATTTGTTAGTTAACTAGTAATAATAATTATACCAACGTTTGAATTTAAAGCCGAGAAGGTCTATTCGAAGGCCAGATGGGAGATGGTATTAAATCTTGCGAGTAAAATTGTTTTTTTTTTTTTTTAATAAAACTTCTGTATGATTCCGCTGTTTCTTTAAGAGGAGACGCCAAGAGTGGCGGAGGGAGGTGTCGAATGATGTTATCTTTTTATGTAATAAAATTTTAAACAAGAATGTTTGTACATTATGTTATTTATGTTCTTGTCCTCAGGGCCCCCACGGAGTACCCCTTTTTGTTGAGAAGTGCGTCGAGTTTATAGAGCGAGAGGGTCTCGCTTCTGAGGGTCTGTACAGAGTTCCCGGCAACAGGGCACACGTTGATATGCTGTTTAGCAAGTTTTATGAAGGTAAACAATTTGGGAGAACCACATTAGGTTAAGAAGTAAAGTAAAAGAAGTAAGTAGAAGCTTCTTTTGAGAAGCTTCTTGTATGTAAATCCCTCAAGGTCATCAATAATGTTACTGGTATTGGAATTACACTTTATATTTTTGAAATTTACTCTGAGCTATAAAAAAGACAAATTAAAATAAATAATTATAAAAACCCTGAAAATGGCAAGTGGGATTGACTTTTGTTTAAAGATTCCATCTGGTTGTACTATTGAATTCGACTGAATAGTAAAATTTATTTATTTAATTTATTTCTTTTTTTAAATATATATTTGAATTATTATATTTTATGTTTGCTACATGTGATATCTTCATATTCTAGATCCTAACATAGACTTAGACTCGCTGGATATACCGGTGAATGCGGTAGCGACTGCGCTCAAGGACTTCTTTTCGAAGAAACTCCCTCCGCTTTTGGATGAGGCTAGTATGGCGCAGCTAGAAGATATAGCGGGTTAGTTATCATTTAAATTATTATGTTTGTTGACTATTATTATAATTATATTAACTGGCAACATACTATTTTCTCTGAATATTACAAAAATATTAGTGATAGGCCGAATGTGGTTTGAACCGAATACTATTTTAAGTTAAATTTCGCCACGCTTTCTTGAGCGTGACTAGTTTACACAACTACTTCAATTATTGCTAGATGTACTCAGCCCTTACGATACGTTAAGAAGAACAAATTTTATTTAGTTTTTATCTCATCCTGGCCGAATGCTGGACGTCGAAGTTTGGCTCAAGCGGCGTCACATTAAAACCGAATTTCGGCCAATCGCTAAAAATATATGTTCGGTAATTTCAAGTGAGAAATGTAGGCCACATGGGGGGGGGGGCATAGAGCGCTAGCAACGGGCGTTGTTGTGTTGCAGCGATGCGCGGCTGCATCGCGGGCGGCGTGGAGCTGAAGGACCGCAGCTGGCGGCTGCTGGCGCTGCGCGCGCTGCTGGCCGCCGCGCTCACGGCGCCCGCGCGCGCCACGCTCGACTACCTGCTCAACCACTTCGCCCGGTGAGCGCCCCACGCGGCTCGTACGAGCGAATGGCACGTGAGGTAGCACGGTGACCGAATGAGTTGGGACGGAGGGAATTTGTGAATGGAAGGCAGCAAATTCGTGAGTTAGTTAGTATATGATCGATGACCCGAGATGGCCCAGTGGTTAGAACGCGTACATCTTAACCGATGATTTCGGGTTGAAACCCAGGTAAGTCGAGCAGTGGGAAATTGACAGGTTGTTAATGTAAAAAAAAATTATCAATGAGTTAGTAATACGCAAAGGAAAATTTGAGTAATTGAGTGAGCGAATGAGTTGGTAAAATTCTCGGAGCAAATGTACGATGTCTGATACTTCATTTATATCGAACTAAATTACGATCATGATCTGTACTAATTTTTGCTTCCAAAAAACAATATTTCAGGGTCGCGGATAACTCCAAGTTGAACTCGATGGACAGCAAGAATCTCGCGATCTGCTGGTGGCCCACGCTGCTGCCGGTCCAGTTCTCGGACATGGGTCGCTTCGAGATGACGCGGCCCTACCTCGAGGACATCGTGCAGACCATGATCGACCAGCACCCCTTTCTGTTCCGCGGACAGGAAGCCTTTGTCATGGTGTGAGGACCGTGTGTGAGTATGCTACTTATGCTAATTGTTTCAAACTTTGCTCCTGTAAACATGTAAAATATATTTACAATTTTTATTACAATCATATCTCAATAAAATACTGTTATAATTTTTAAATGATGCAATAGGCATTTAAGATACTTATTTTTTTACTGATTGGTACAATATAGTCTCTCAGTATGAGTGGTGGTACCCTCCCATCCGGTGGTAACCTACCATCAGGTGGCCCATTTTACCTTTCGCCTACCTATAACATAAAAAATAATAATTCTATGTAGAAACAAAAGACTGCTGCTTTCACTTTTTTTTTTACCTCAGTGAAAGCTATTTTATTAACTCATACAAATATGTATGTTTCAATTATAATGATACTATTAATCAATATCCCTTAATAAATATATAATCGAATCTTATTTGAAAACTTCTCTGTCTTTGAAATATTACAGTATTAATTGTTTTTATTTTCTACAGGAACCCACAATGCATGTTGCATTCGTGATGGACGACGTCTGACCTCAGCTTTAACGCCGTCACATAAACTGTAACGTTTATATCACCGTGTACCGTTCCAGTGAAAGTTGTACGAATAGTGCGTAAGGCTACATGCGCGGACACTACGCGTGACACGCGATTATAGGCTTTATGGGTTCCGTATAAGTGTCTATATTTATATAACGTCGACAGAAAACGCTAGAACAATCGTTTATAAGTTCTAGATGTTTCGTCGTAACTACCGTCGCTATCGTTGTTGTAACTTAGATATATTGATTCGGTGACGAAAATGACGGTTTATTTTTACAAGTGTCATATCATATTATGCTTAGAATAACACGGCTACGCTTTCTTATCGATATTTAGCGCTTTTGTTTTATGTCGGTCGGATTATGGAATGAAAACTGCGGACTCGACGGATTGGATTGGTTTCAAGGATCAGTATTTTAAAGGTAGGTGTTTATTAAATGATATCGTATTTCTATTAGGCGTAAGGTTGAGATTCGTGCACAAAAGTATTTAATGACATAAAAAAAATGTATAATCTAAGTATTATTGGTATGTATAACGTATTTGAATTATCAATTAATGGCAACACCACGTAATGAGCATATTCCGTTCAGTCGATGATTAAAGTAATTATTGTATTATTGTTAATATTATGTATAGATATACGCGTATGTGGGTTTATTGGCCGAATGTATGTGTTTTCGTTTGAATTAATCGCCTAAGTTAAATTTTCCTCAATTTGATACCCGCAATGCAATTTTTTAAATATCTTGCCGGAAACGCTTATTATATTATATGTGATGAAATAGAAACTTCTAATATCAATTAATGTTGATACTTGCCAAAAACGTTTTTATTTTGTTTTTATTTATGTATGAAATTTAACTTTTTAAATTAATGAATGATAACGAAAGTGAATTACATGGCAGCTGGGGAATATATTATTTTAAAGAGACTGATTTTCATTTTATTTTAAATGTTTTTTTAAAAGAAATCAACGCCATATCGTTCTGATTTATGCTTAAACTTACGCAAAGTAACTGAAAAACTTAATATTACAGGCAAAATGATATAAGTCGAAAATTGATTAATATTCGTTAAAAATGTTTTTTTTTTTGTTTTTGTAGTACTTTTCACTACTACCGCGTGCTTAAATTATATAATTTTTTAATAATTTCAACTTATTTATATCGACTATATAAGGTTTTATAATAATTGTAATATCAATCCAAAAGTATTTAATGGAATTTTTATTAAAAGTGATACTCATTTAAGCGTGTAGGGAAGTATCAAATGTTTATATGGCGGCAGACATGCACATTCCGTTTCGAAAGATTTTGTGTAATAATTATGAAGATGGAGAATATTTAAAAACCAGCTTTTATTTGACAATCTATTTAAATTATATAATATATATATATAAGCGAAATACCACTGACTGACCAAACACGAGATCGCCGAAACTATAATTCCGATTGACTTGGAATTTAACATAGTTACTCCTTTCGCTCGGTAAGAAAGGATTTTTGGAAATTTAAATTTTTAAGGGGGGAAAGTGGGAGGGGTAACTTTGTATCAATTTTACCCGTACGAAGTCGGGACGGCCAACTAGTATTTAATATGCTAGTTTTTATCGTCACTAGAACCAAAAAATTGTGAAAAAATTCACCTCAATTGCTTCGAAACTGTTTTAAAATTATTTTTCCAGATTTAAACTATATAAAATATTTTATTTATTTAACTTGACACTTAGTTAAGTATATATATGTATATATATGTTATCATATACAAAAGCTATATACATATGTATCTTAAGCGGTTAAGTTAAATAAATGCTTGTAAAAAATAAGACTATTAACTTTTTTTTTATTCGGTTGTAATTATCAAGACGCGATCTTTTCCTGAACTTATTTTTTTTTTTAAATATATAGTTGAGAGGAGGCGTAATAATTATTGTATATGTCTAACTTATATCACAGATCTCGATAAATTTGTTTATCGCTTACTTAACACTTCCATATTTAGCGTCCATGATATTATATTTGTCGGCTTATTTATTGTAACTCATGTACTAAATGATTATATTTTTTTATTTAATTTTAATTTTTTTTTTTAATTATTTGTACCTATACATCACATGTATTTAATTTTAAGGCGAAATTAGTGATCCGTTTATAAAGCGGGTGGCCTATTTTGTATATTTAAGTGTTTTATGAATAGACTGATATTAGAAATTATTTTCTTTATATGCAAAAAATATTTTTATATTATATGCTTTTTTTTTTTGAATTGCGAAGGTATGGAATTTTAGTCTCTTGTTCTTAATTCAAACGATACTTAAAACCTTTTTTTTTATTTAAATGTCAACGGTCAGTTTATGGTTTGAAATAAAAAAAATGTATTTGAATAGACATTTTGTTTGAAAGTTTTTTTTTTTTTATAAATAATAAAAATACAGTTACACTTTAACATTAAATATCGATTTAATATAATTTATAAAACATAATTTAATTATTAAGTTACTATATATGTTTTTTTAGTCGATTTCACAATATTATACAAAGAGGCTATTTGTAGAGTGACTAAAATTTCATCTCTTTAAAACGCATATCACACATAAAATTGTGACGATTATACGTCTAATAAATAATTTATTGCATTTGTCTTAAATTATATTATATTTAGTTGAAATTTAATAAAAAACCTATCCAGTGCAATTTTTGAGTCGTTTTTTTTTTTTCTTTTGCAATATATGAAGTGTATCCTATAAAGCTTTTTAAAGATCGGTATCTAAAGAAATGCAATTTCTATATATTTGTTTGCGTTCAGCAATATATGAAATCGATGTAATTATTCATAAGTAATGTTTAATATATTAGATGTCTCCATTAAGCATAGGTAAGGTGTATTTACTGTAAGTTTTTATCGATATAATATTATCATTATATCATCCGTCTCTGTCGCGCACGCGGACGTTAATTTCAGCGGTTCTCGTGCGCGAAAGAGATGCAAATAATCGTGTCCAATAGGGGAATGATGCGAGGGAATTTTTTATATTTTACTATGAATCGAAAAAGACATAGAACCTACTTTCGTTTGTAATAATTATTATTTTCTAGAAATTATCGCTTTTCCTACTCGTTACGACGCATGATCGATGTTTCCCCTTAATAATTATTTTTTATTCGATGTAATTCATATATAAATATTCGATGTAAATATTGTACATTGATTAATTTTTCGTAATTTATTTATTGAAATATTTTTTTTATTATTGTAAAAGTTTTGAAAGCCATATATTTGTTATCTAATACAATATATATCGAAGTGTTTTGATTTATATATTTTTAATTTTTTTTATATGAAAACACGAACTCATTGATTGAATTTAATTTATATTGTGCCATTTTATTTGAAAACGTATAGTTCGGTATTTCTAATTCGATGTGGATTCTTGATGCGTTGTGTTTGCGTCCAAATATTTTTTAGTAGGTTCTCGAATGTTCTAAAGTAGAATCAATGTACGCTTCGATGACTGGAGGTTCAATGGCTGCTTAATTAACAGAAACAAAATCCTAATAATGATAAGGTTATGAAGATTATTATTATTATATATTATTACTCAAATTGAAATCGTTTTTACATGATTTTTTTTTATAAACATATTCTTTTTAATGTATATGAAATAACATAAAATAATATTCAAATGCAAAGTTGGGAAAAGTCAAATTTGATTAATACAAAATTTGGCGCGTATTTCATAATGTTACCATATAAATCATCAATTTAAAATCATTGAAATTAATAAATACAATTATCTCACTTCCAGACTTGATAGTAGTATCTTGTGAACTAATACCGATTTGTAATCCATGAAACAGCCATTGAAGTTTCTGTCAGGACAATTTTGCTATGTGCGTCTCAAATAACTGTAAACACAGTTCAAAAGAATGTGTCATATTTTATAATAAATAACCATCTATGTAATAATATTTTGTTTTATTCAAAAGCCTATTATAGAAAAAAATTATTCTACATTTTTTTATTAGAATTCTGAAAATATAAGTCGTTGGTTTGATTCAAGAAGGTTTAATTTGAAATAAAATGTTGCCAGTTCAAAAAAAAATGAAAAAATCATTTCGTCTGATCTTCTAAAGTAAACTCAAAAAATATGTCTGGAGACTGATGAGAAAACATCATCAACAAAAAATATCTCTGGAGACAGATAACAAGCAAAGTTAATCCTCTCGTTTGTCTAATACTTTGACTATGGAGTGTAGAGATAAGAAGTGCCTCATATGGAAATTCATCAGAAAATGTGTCTTTCGGTAATTATGTATAAGGTTAGGTATTCCAGATCTTTAGATCTGAAATTAAAATTGAAGTGTTGATTGAATGGGATTTTTACATTTAATTAAAACAATAAAAAAAAGTGCGTTTTGAAGCCTAAGTTTCTCTAATTCCGTTTTACTCCACCGATAAGCGCGTTCCTTCAAATGTCAGACTATCTCATAGTACGCATTTAACGTAGCGCCTTAAATGCGCCAATAACTTACCGGCTAATATCTTTGAATGTGGCTGTATTTAATATTTTTATGATAATAAAAGATGCCGATGAACCGATGATTTCGGATACAAACCCAGGCAAGCACCACTGAATTTTCATGTGCTTAATTTGTGTCTATAATTCATCTCGTGCTCGGCAGTGCAGGAAAAATCGTGAGGAAACCACACGTGGAAACAACATGTGTCTAATTTCAACGAAATTCTGCCACATGTGTATTTCACCAACGCGCATTGGAGCAGCGTGGTGGAATATGCTCGAAACCTTCTCCCCAAAGGGAGAGGAGTCCTTAGCCCAGCAGTGGGAAATTAGCTAATGTATGTAATGTAATGCAATAATAAAATAAAAAAATATAGATCATCTTTGAAAAACAATAGATGCATCAGCAGTTATAATGTAGAGATTTACTTACGAAGGCACGCCACGTTCCTACCCTCCATTATGAATATTCATATAAATGTACAATATAATTCATTTATATGTAGTAATGTTCGGAAATGGAATATTTCTGACGTCACATATCATTTCTGTCAAGTGTACTAAGTTGCACAAACAATTTTATAAAAAAGAAAAATTTAGATGAAGAGTATTCTATTAAAAAATATTTTAGGTGGTAATAATGAACTTTTTAATGGTATTTGAATAATTTAATCATTTATAATTTATAGCGCACTAATGTACAGTCACAACGTTATTTACACAACTACACATAATGCACATCTGTTCAAGATGTATCTATCCTATTTAACAAACACAGCATTTGAATATAGACGTACTTACATTGTATTTGCTGTTGTCAGCGCGAGAAACGAAACGAACGCAAAATGATATGTCAAAGTCAATATCGACATGTCAGCGGGCTGCTTGGACTTCCATTAAAGGTCGACAGGTTGGGTAGTGTCGGATTACCGTTCTATCGAATTATGCGAGTTTTTCAGACATGACAATGTCCGGAGGAAATCTTTTAAAATATTTTGGAACAAATACACACGAAATGTATGTCTGAAATACGGCTAATGTTTTATTAATTTTGTTGATTGATGTTTTTTATCTGTAGGTATACCTTACATCCAACGTAGCAAACTATAAAATCTGCCGTCGGACAACATTTTGTTTCACCGAATGTCTTTATCCATTATCATACAAATTGTTCCTTTTAAAATTGACAAGTGACAACTTTTTCAAAATCTATATAATAGCTTCGAAATGTATGCATATGTGAAAAACTATTAAACATTTGTGGAAATACAAAACAGTTTATAACTAGTATTCTATACCATTCTATTTACTTTTAAAAGTTCTTTGTATGTATAAAATGGGTGTTGTACAAGCACAGCTAAAGTTTCGTTCGACAAACATCACTTTTTCACAGAAAATGTTTTTAATTCACGCGGTATCAAAATCTTGGTTCCCAGTTCACGGTTAAACACAACCAGCTCCCCAGCAACCGCACCAAGGTATGGAGCCGTCTTGAGGCGCTACTGATAGTTTCCTCGATTTGTGTGTGCACGCAGATCCCAGTGAGTTCACAGACGAGCACATGCTGTTAGTGCGTTCGTGCTCTGAATGTGATGTTGTCATCTCCTGTAAAAAGATAACTGTAAATTTAATGATCATAGAAGACAATCAAAAACATCCAACCCATCAAATTACAACTCAGACTATTTGGGAGAAATCAACTCTACCTGTGAATAAGGCTTTAATAAATAAATTCAGTAATAACTCATATTTTTTCATAAAACTACGACGAATGAAATATGTACCTATATTTACATCATAAAATAAACTATGAACAAATTTGCAAATATGGATCTAATTGTATGGTTCATTGATATTTGTTTATGTATATTTAATTCAAGACTAGATATACGCTATGATGTAGGGCAATCACACGCAAACGTTTGCCCGTACATTTATCTGATGGCAATGGAGAATATGATGGTGTTTTGTGGTGTCAGGATGCGGATCAGAATAATACAAAATGTTGGTGAGTATACTGTAATACACATATACTTACATATAATAACAATAATACATAAAATAAAATGTATACATATGAGTGTTTTAAGGAAGAAGAGCATGGGTATTCTAAAACTTGACAACTACTTACATGAAACTAGGAATAGAATGTGTGATAAAGCGTGTGAATGCCCCAATCTTCAGATATGGAGACAATTGCTGCATCGGAGAACATTTTTCTAATAAAAAATCCTGTAAGTACCTGATAGCTATCCCGCTTATAACGCGGGCTATAGTTCGAAGACGACATGGCGCTACGCGGCATCGGTCGATGCCTTGTGCAGTGCTTGTGCTTGGGATCCTGTTCCTCTATCAGCCTTTCATTATCACTCTCTACTTGAACTGGTACACCATTCTTCACTCCGTTTTTGACTTCTGCTTTCTTCTCACGTCTTTTTCTTTCTCGTTTTTTGAATGTTAGTGAAAATCGCTTTCGTTTTTTAGCCTTTGGTGACTCTTGTCTTTGCGGTATCGTAGACTTTTCTCGTTCTGATCGGCTAGTATCGTCATCTGGAGGTGGAACTTGCGATTCTGTATCAGTTTTCAGAGTAATCTCCGTCCGTGTGGATGATTCTATTTCACTTGTTTTATATGCCACCTCCTTTTCATTATATAGATATAATATTATCATTATATCATCCGTCTCTGTCGCGCACGCGGACGTTAATTTCAGCGGTTCTCGTGCGCGAAAGAGATGCAAATAATCGTGTCCAATAGGGGAATGATGCGAGGGAATTTTTTATATTTTACTATGAATCGAAAAAGACATAGAACCTACTTTCGTTTGTAATAATTATTATTTTCTAGAAATTATCGCTTTTCCTACTCGTTACGACGCATGATCGATGTTTCCCCTTAATAATTATTTTTTATTCGATGTAATTCATATATAAATATTCGATGTAAATATTGTACATTGATTAATTTTTCGTAATTTATTTATTGAAATATTTTTTTTATTATTGTAAAAGTTTTGAAAGCCATATATTTGTTATCTAATACAATATATATCGAAGTGTTTTGATTTATATATTTTTAATTTTTTTTATATGAAAACACGAACTCATTGATTGAATTTAATTTATATTGTGCCATTTTATTTGAAAACGTATAGTTCGGTATTTCTAATTCGATGTGGATTCTTGATGCGTTGTGTTTGCGTCCAAATATTTTTTAGTAGGTTCTCGAATGTTCTAAAGTAGAATCAATGTACGCTTCGATGACTGGAGGTTCAATGGCTGCTTAATTAACAGAAACAAAATCCTAATAATGATAAGGTTATGAAGATTATTATTATTATATATTATTACTCAAATTGAAATCGTTTTTACATGATTTTTTTTTATAAACATATTCTTTTTAATGTATATGAAATAACATAAAATAATATTCAAATGCAAAGTTGGGAAAAGTCAAATTTGATTAATACAAAATTTGGCGCGTATTTCATAATGTTACCATATAAATCATCAATTTAAAATCATTGAAATTAATAAATACAATTATCTCACTTCCAGACTTGATAGTAGTATCTTGTGAACTAATACCGATTTGTAATCCATGAAACAGCCATTGAAGTTTCTGTCAGGACAATTTTGCTATGTGCGTCTCAAATAACTGTAAACACAGTTCAAAAGAATGTGTCATATTTTATAATAAATAACCATCTATGTAATAATATTTTGTTTTATTCAAAAGCCTATTATAGAAAAAAATTATTCTACATTTTTTTATTAGAATTCTGAAAATATAAGTCGTTGGTTTGATTCAAGAAGGTTTAATTTGAAATAAAATGTTGCCAGTTCAAAAAAAAATGAAAAAATCATTTCGTCTGATCTTCTAAAGTAAACTCAAAAAATATGTCTGGAGACTGATGAGAAAACATCATCAACAAAAAATATCTCTGGAGACAGATAACAAGCAAAGTTAATCCTCTCGTTTGTCTAATACTTTGACTATGGAGTGTAGAGATAAGAAGTGCCTCATATGGAAATTCATCAGAAAATGTGTCTTTCGGTAATTATGTATAAGGTTAGGTATTCCAGATCTTTAGATCTGAAATTAAAATTGAAGTGTTGATTGAATGGGATTTTTACATTTAATTAAAACAATAAAAAAAAGTGCGTTTTGAAGCCTAAGTTTCTCTAATTCCGTTTTACTCCACCGATAAGCGCGTTCCTTCAAATGTCAGACTATCTCATAGTACGCATTTAACGTAGCGCCTTAAATGCGCCAATAACTTACCGGCTAATATCTTTGAATGTGGCTGTATTTAATATTTTTATGATAATAAAAGATGCCGATGAACCGATGATTTCGGATACAAACCCAGGCAAGCACCACTGAATTTTCATGTGCTTAATTTGTGTCTATAATTCATCTCGTGCTCGGCAGTGCAGGAAAAATCGTGAGGAAACCACACGTGGAAACAACATGTGTCTAATTTCAACGAAATTCTGCCACATGTGTATTTCACCAACGCGCATTGGAGCAGCGTGGTGGAATATGCTCGAAACCTTCTCCCCAAAGGGAGAGGAGTCCTTAGCCCAGCAGTGGGAAATTAGCTAATGTATGTAATGTAATGCAATAATAAAATAAAAAAATATAGATCATCTTTGAAAAACAATAGATGCATCAGCAGTTATAATGTAGAGATTTACTTACGAAGGCACGCCACGTTCCTACCCTCCATTATGAATATTCATATAAATGTACAATATAATTCATTTATATGTAGTAATGTTCGGAAATGGAATATTTCTGACGTCACATATCATTTCTGTCAAGTGTACTAAGTTGCACAAACAATTTTATAAAAAAGAAAAATTTAGATGAAGAGTATTCTATTAAAAAATATTTTAGGTGGTAATAATGAACTTTTTAATGGTATTTGAATAATTTAATCATTTATAATTTATAGCGCACTAATGTACAGTCACAACGTTATTTACACAACTACACATAATGCACATCTGTTCAAGATGTATCTATCCTATTTAACAAACACAGCATTTGAATATAGACGTACTTACATTGTATTTGCTGTTGTCAGCGCGAGAAACGAAACGAACGCAAAATGATATGTCAAAGTCAATATCGACATGTCAGCGGGCTGCTTGGACTTCCATTAAAGGTCGACAGGTTGGGTAGTGTCGGATTACCGTTCTATCGAATTATGCGAGTTTTTCAGACATGACAATGTCCGGAGGAAATCTTTTAAAATATTTTGGAACAAATACACACGAAATGTATGTCTGAAATACGGCTAATGTTTTATTAATTTTGTTGATTGATGTTTTTTATCTGTAGGTATACCTTACATCCAACGTAGCAAACTATAAAATCTGCCGTCGGACAACATTTTGTTTCACCGAATGTCTTTATCCATTATCATACAAATTGTTCCTTTTAAAATTGACAAGTGACAACTTTTTCAAAATCTATATAATAGCTTCGAAATGTATGCATATGTGAAAAACTATTAAACATTTGTGGAAATACAAAACAGTTTATAACTAGTATTCTATACCATTCTATTTACTTTTAAAAGTTCTTTGTATGTATAAAATGGGTGTTGTACAAGCACAGCTAAAGTTTCGTTCGACAAACATCACTTTTTCACAGAAAATGTTTTTAATTCACGCGGTATCAAAATCTTGGTTCCCAGTTCACGGTTAAACACAACCAGCTCCCCAGCAACCGCACCAAGGTATGGAGCCGTCTTGAGGCGCTACTGATAGTTTCCTCGATTTGTGTGTGCACGCAGATCCCAGTGAGTTCACAGACGAGCACATGCTGTTAGTGCGTTCGTGCTCTGAATGTGATGTTGTCATCTCCTGTAAAAAGATAACTGTAAATTTAATGATCATAGAAGACAATCAAAAACATCCAACCCATCAAATTACAACTCAGACTATTTGGGAGAAATCAACTCTACCTGTGAATAAGGCTTTAATAAATAAATTCAGTAATAACTCATATTTTTTCATAAAACTACGACGAATGAAATATGTACCTATATTTACATCATAAAATAAACTATGAACAAATTTGCAAATATGGATCTAATTGTATGGTTCATTGATATTTGTTTATGTATATTTAATTCAAGACTAGATATACGCTATGATGTAGGGCAATCACACGCAAACGTTTGCCCGTACATTTATCTGATGGCAATGGAGAATATGATGGTGTTTTGTGGTGTCAGGATGCGGATCAGAATAATACAAAATGTTGGTGAGTATACTGTAATACACATATACTTACATATAATAACAATAATACATAAAATAAAATGTATACATATGAGTGTTTTAAGGAAGAAGAGCATGGGTATTCTAAAACTTGACAACTACTTACATGAAACTAGGAATAGAATGTGTGATAAAGCGTGTGAATGCCCCAATCTTCAGATATGGAGACAATTGCTGCATCGGAGAACATTTTTCTAATAAAAAATCCTGTAAGTACCTGATAGCTATCCCGCTTATAACGCGGGCTATAGTTCGAAGACGACATGGCGCTACGCGGCATCGGTCGATGCCTTGTGCAGTGCTTGTGCTTGGGATCCTGTTCCTCTATCAGCCTTTCATTATCACTCTCTACTTGAACTGGTACACCATTCTTCACTCCGTTTTTGACTTCTGCTTTCTTCTCACGTCTTTTTCTTTCTCGTTTTTTGAATGTTAGTGAAAATCGCTTTCGTTTTTTAGCCTTTGGTGACTCTTGTCTTTGCGGTATCGTAGACTTTTCTCGTTCTGATCGGCTAGTATCGTCATCTGGAGGTGGAACTTGCGATTCTGTATCAGTTTTCAGAGTAATCTCCGTCCGTGTGGATGATTCTATTTCACTTGTTTTATATGCCACCTCCTTTTCAAGATTTGCCAGTTCCATTCTTCTTAACTTTTTTGGCAGTTTATTAACTGTTGCATATATTGGTTCTTCGTTTTCTCCGACTGGTGCAGAACGCGATCTAAAAAAGAAATCGAATTTCTTCGGCTTTACTGGCATCTTCTTTTCGACGAAAACAACTGTGCTTGCCACTTCCGTTGTGGTTGATTTTATTTCATCTCCAGATTTTTGGCTAGGACTACTTGGAATGGGTGTCGTTCTAGGATAATCATAGGTTAATTCAATATTCTTTTCTGTAACGTAACATTTTGGTGTTTGTTCTTGACAAACTTCAGTCTTTGCATTCGAATCGCGATTCTGACAACAGCATTTATTTTGAACAATGTTACGCGTGTTGCACATGAATATGGAGTTTTGTTGAATGTATGTAGTTTGTATTGTAGTAGCAGATTGGACATCTCCCAATAAATCTTCTACATTGCCGCCTGTATGGAAACGAGGAGGTTGGTAAGGAGCTATTACAAATCCCGGAGGAGGTGGTCCAGTCACGTGAAAAGGCGTCGATGTTACAGACTGGAAAAATCTTGGCATATTCGGAGCATCGTGTACAAGTACGTCGACTGTTCGATCAGAGCTATTGTCTGTCGTATTTGGTTGCGTTGGCCCATTGAGTAGGGACTGCTTTGTTTCTTTAGCTAAAATTGTTTCTTTCTTATTTGTTTTTTTATTCTCTTCATCTCGTTTAGCATCTTTTTGGCACTCATCGCATGTGCATGGCGTTGCGGCACCACTCTGAAACAATAAATTATTTTACAGGTTTATGCGGTTACACCCACGGCGCTCTGAAGCTATCGTTTTGCGTGCGTGTGTTTATAATGTGATCATCATAAAACATTAAAGAAAATATATCGGGTTTCATTGATTACAGATCATGCATTAAAAATTAGAAGCACGCGTGATATATATACAATTTGCAATAAATTATTTGTGCGTAATTAAGTTCAGTGCATTGTGATTGTATTTGTTTTAAATTGTTATTAAATACATAAGAATATACCCCATTTTGTTTTATTTATTATCATCGTCTAAACAGTTTCAAACAAGGTTTATTTTAAATCTCTTTTACGGCAACTTACGTGTTCAAACATTCTCAAAAATTCTTTTTATCTCTGCTTTAATTGACACAGACGTGGTTTTGTCCAACTGTTCGTTGATCGTTTCAAAATTAGGTGTAGCGTCACCTCGACGGATTTGTCGCGTTAATATTATGATTTGGGAACGTGACGTGCGTCACACTTCCGCAGACATTGATTGAATTGCAGAACAGATTGAGATCCATGGACAATAGTATGGACTTATTAATTGTTAATAGTAATTGGCGTCTGCTTATAACATTTTGCATTTAGAACGAAAGATAAACTTATTATAATATATGTCATAAGTGCCAAGGACTTTTCTAGTGCTGTCAGTGAAAAGCGATAATGAAAATTGTAAATATTCGTAAAAGTTACAAAAAGAGTTACATTTAAGTGTCAATTTAAAAAACACCACGAATTAGTCATTTAGAAAAAGTCGTTCGTAATCAGTTTACACATTTTTAAATACGAACATATATATTAATAATATATTAGAAGCAAAGACAATAGAGTTTGAAAAACAGTATGATAAAAACAAATTAAATGATAGCAGAAATTATTTCAACAAACCATATCCAACAGTCATTGAGACACACAAGCGTAATAATGATCATAAACAAATCACCATCATATCTCCTGAACTGGGGAAGACATTACACGAATCACTCACTGTGCGGTCCAAGCGACCGGCGAGACTGGACTGAGTTTATTTATAATTTCTTTACATTAGGTGGTACAATATTTTCATACGTCGGTGTCCGCCCTTGACTCAGATTCCAGACAAATCGTATTCGGATGGACCCTCTCAACGTGCTATTGACGTTTTATTGATTTCGAACAGTTTTCCGCGGTTTGTTGTTGCTAATGGATCTATTTTCGTACGTAATAGCTTCTAAAGCTTTGTAGGTCTGTGTTTCTAAATAATCTTCTGCCCTATGAAACGCAATTCTGACATTTTTTGATGTTGTAAATCATTGGCCGAAGTTAGCTCTCATTTATTCAGGTAAGTTTTTAAAAATATTTTAAATTTAATATAAGATTAATTAAACATTTTCCTATATATATGTGTCTATATGTTTTTTTTAATATTTAGGTAAAGAAACATTTATGTAACGGAAAAAAGAAGAATATAATTTAAGTCTGAAAAGACGATTCACGATTTATTATTAAATTTTAACCTTATCTTTAGCAATCAAAATAGTTAATATACTTTAGATGCTCTGGTTATGTTTATTGCGTTTCATTGCGCAAAGAATTAATAGACTAATAAAATCTGTAGAGTTGCCTTCGAAGTCAACTTAATTAAAACCGCAATGTAGATAAATACCGCATAGATAAAACTAAGCCATAAATATAAATGATTAGGAACAGGGCCTTTAATCATCATATTTCATGTATCTCTTCGTCGTTTCGTATTTATTACTTCTGAAACCTCTAAGTAACCATCCACTTCATAAAAATACACTAAGTCATTTTCCGGCGCCATATTACGTAGCCCGTCTGGGTAGGTACCACCTTTTCATCAGATATTCTACCGCCAAACAGCAGTACTTAGTATTGTTGTGTTCCGGTTTGAAGGGCGAGTGAGCCAGTGTAACTACAGGTACAAGGGACATAATACATTAGCTCCCAAGGTCGGTGGCGCATTGGCGATGTAAGGAATGGTAAATATTTTTTATGCGTTGTAAGAAATATTAATTGGCTGTTGGCGATGGTGACCATTTACCAAAAAAAAAAAAAACAACCGGTATCACCATTAAATATAAATATCTTTATTTAAGTATCATATTTGTTTATTTTTTATTGATTACATTTTACAATTTTACCTTGTTTTCTTGCTCCCCCTCCTCTGGTACGACGCTCAGATCATGAAAGGCAACAGCTCGAACAGAACCGTCTGCGCTTGCGCACTCCGGACACGCGCTGCACACTGACGCGCTGTCCTGCCAAACAAAACTGTGCTTTATTAACGTTCACTAAAGTTAGTTTATTATTTGCAGATGTGTTAGTTGTTCAAATTTAATAACCTGACTTTTTTCATAAAGATACATGAAGGAGAATAGGTTAAAATATATACAAGGTTTGCGCTATAATTTATTTATTTAAATAATTCAAAAATAAAAGCGGAAATTACATTATGTTGCGTTGGGACCTCAAATCTTAAACTACATAAATAAATCAAAACGACAAAGTTATTTATATATAAATTCACAGATAATAAAAGCCCAATTAAAGATATTGTTTATCTGTGAAATTTACAATGTTGAGTGGATTTGCTGGTCATGGTAAATTATTATTAATAGCGTAGTTTTTTAATTTACTAAGATGCGCACAACATGCTAGAAATTTAATGAAATGAAAATAATACCGGTGCCGATTCTAACCATTCGTAAAACACATAAATTGTGAATATAAAACTACTAATTAGTGAGCGTAGGTGTGTTACAAGCATGTTGTCCCGGCTAATAAATTCGACAAAGATAGAACTTCAGATAAAGAGTTATTAATATGTATATAACAGAATATTATATTTTCTTCATTCTGAGTCATTCAGGCTCAGCAATTGTATGAGGATGTGTATTCGTAATTGAAATAAATATTTCGTATGCTAAATTGAACTTCTGTATATATTTTAGCAAATAAGGGTAATTTTTTGCATTAACAGCCTGTAAATTTCCCACGGCTGGACTAAGGCCTCCTCTCATTTTTGAGGAGAAGGTTTGGAACATATTCCAACACTGGATACACATGTGGCAGAGTTTCGTTGAAATTAGACACCAGGTAGGTTTCTTTACGATGATTTCCTTCACCGCCGAGTACGAGATGAAATATAAACACAAATTAAGCACATGAAAATACAGTGGTGCTTGCCTGGTTGACAGGCAATCATCACTGGGCCATCTCGGCTCGACTGGGAATTAAATATATCGCAAAATTGGGAGCATTTTTTTTACAATGCGGACAAGTAAATGAGCCTCCTAATGGTAAGTTTTCACCACCGCCCATAGACAATGGCGCTGTAAGAAATATTAACCATTCCTTACATCGTCAATGCACCACTAACGTTAGGAATCAAGTATGTCCCTTATACCTGTAGTTGCAATGGTTCATTAACCCCGCAAACCGGATCACAACAATACTGATGTTTGGCGGTAGAATATCTGATGGTGGTACTTACCCAGGCAGGCTTGCATAATGCCCTACCATAAAAACAATCTCTAACAAAATATAACGTTCCCATATCAAACACTTACAATTTGTAATCGAGAGCAGAAAAAAAGAAGCAAATGGGATTCTATTTCCTAATGTTGTGATAAGTGCATAAAAAACATAACAAAGTGAGACCGTCTAATCTAGAATAATCTAGTTCTATATACATATATAACAAGTTATAGTGTCACTTACACTATGCTCAGCTGGCTCGATATTATCAGGTGGATACTATGATGCAAAATAAATAAATATAAAATATATATCTTTAGTTAAACTAAAATTAAATATGAATTTTTAAATAAATTAGATTTTCCAAAACTTAAAATTGGATGGAGAAGTTTATTTAAGATCTTTTTTGTAATTATTATGGATTCTATTATGAGTAAATTATAATGCAAATGGCGATATCAAATCGCTAATTCTTTGCCATGTGTATGATTGATAATATATACGTTTGAATTAAGTAGAAGACGGTTCCTTGTACTTACATCAGGGTATTCTGATTCATAAGGGTCGGCTTGTGACTGCTACAGCGTGAGTAAAATAATAAAATTATTAAAGCGCTAAAAAGTAACTAAGTAACTTTAAATCTATATTCTATACTCCCTTAATTTCTAAGATAAATTGGGAGATAAGTGATTTCGGTGCCTTTAAACATGCTCTACATTACAAATAATTTGCTAGGATTTAATTTATTTCTACTGTTTGTACTTTAAAGCACATAAGCTAGTGCTTATTTGTTTTGTTAGTATTAATATAACGCGTATAAACTAGTGATGAGGCTGAGCTTCATCTCTGTCCTGAACAAGGCGTGGCCTTTTGGAGCCTAGTGGGGACTAGGAACTAAAACTAGGGATTTGGAATGTTTTTTTTTTATTAAATGACATAAATATATATATATATCATGTGACTACCGTTGTCCGAACCTTCGGTGTAATATTGGTATTATTTGATGTTTTTATTTCCAGCCATAAGGGCATACATGACATAAATAGTTAAGGCTACTCTTATATCAGTTTACGGTTGAAATGCACGATATTTGGATATATATAGGCTAACTTATGTGGCTGTAGATCTCAAGGTCCTGGGCTATAGTCCTAGCCCCGTTTCGGGATAATATATAGATATTTAGTTTTTTGTCAAGAAGTTCTTATTAATAGTCCGGATTTTGGAACTTGCCACTGTTTAACCTGCTTTGCCTCAGAAGACACCTAAAAAAAAACCATGGTTCTTAGACTAAACTCTTTCTACTCCTGTTTGCATTTCAGATATTTCGGTTCAACGGATTTGAGGAAGATGAGCGTGTGCTCCTGTTTACGTAGATGAGAGGCTAATTACGCTTGAACACGTTCTTTGCTAGTTTTAACTGAGTCTGCTGTAACCTAAATTAGTCAAGAGGACAACCAATCATTTTAAAAGTGAAAATTTGGATGTTTACGACACTCGAAAACATAAACTTAACATATAGATTGCTTAAAATCCGCCCCCTTCTCCTATTACATGTACGCAAAGTCACGGGAGGAAGCTTGTTTTAATGATAAATGCTAAGCAACCTACGTCCGAATGTTCCGGTGATGAGCGACGTTCCCGCAGCATTCTATCCAGTCTATCATATTCGTAGCGAAGCGCTGATATTTCCCGTTTCAGTTGTTCGTTCTCTCGCTTCAGCTTCTTTATATCTGACTGACCTGGAAGAAGATTCGAAATTTAAATCTTACAATCATTTTACACCCCGAATAGGAAAAGGCATTAGAGTTTCTGTCGGAAAATTCAAACAGCCTGTTTTGGGATTTGGTCGTGTTAGTGGGTTCATATTTCTGTACCCTGGAAAATAGATAAAGCCGTAGATACCCTATTATTAATTCTCGCTGATCGAGTTCGATTGGTTGGGATTTGGCATTATGAAGGTCCAACGTATCCACTCAAATTTGTGACCGAAATTCGCTAAATCTTATTACTTATGGATACTTAATACTTATGTATAGGTGGACATTAGTTCAAAAGTAATATTGACTAAGTTAATTACTTCAATACTGAATGAATTATCTGAATTAAACACCTTTGTAAATATTGAAGTAAATAATACGATTCAACATTTTTGTAAATTTTAAAAAGTATGTTATCAAACCTCTTTCAACTTCGGCGTTTATGTTGATGGTGCGTAGGCGAAGCTCCTCGTTCTCGTATAGCATACCCCGCGACGACTTCCGATCCAACCTATTTAAGGTGTAATAAATTGATTCATCTTCGTATAAAAAGGTATTAGGTGGCGAAATTCTTTATTATTTATAAAAGGACCACGTTGGACAAGAAATACGTGAGTTTGAAAGTAGAGCGTGGGTTCAAATTTAGACAAGTGCCCCATCGCTTCTACCCATAATAAGTATTTATTATACATAAATCTCGTGTTTTTGAAAAAAGCAGCGATTATTATCACTAACTTTTAAGAAAAACCAATATTACTAAAGTGCTCAATGAACATTTTAATCATAAATAAAATTACTTCCTAAACGGATTAAATGTAAATAATGTATTACTTTAGTATTTTACACTCCTGCACTACGAAAATAATTGTAATTATTTATTTAAAATAACAATATATTGTAACTTACTTCCGGTTCGGTTTGACGTTGACATCTTTCCTGCGCGTGCGCAACATGCTCGCTCCCGTCACGCTCGACATGTTGCCGCCCCGCCATACGTCGATTAACACCTGGAAACACATTAAAACTCAATTTTCACAATGGATTGTTTTGGATCAAAACCATACAAGTACGGCTGTTTTTTTTTTATTTGCATTCCTTCGCGAGAAGAAATAAACGACTCTACGATATAGAGTTATAAAATTCAAAGTTACATTACAAAATAATTTAACAATCCCATTAAATATTAAGTAATAAATAAATAAGTTCCGCTTTAAAGGGTGAGTAAGCCAGTGTTACTACAGGTACAACGGACATAACATTTCAGCTCCTAAGGTGCCTCATCGGATGTCCGGAAATATAAACAAAATATAATTTTCCCAAGAAGACTCATAAAAGCAGTCTTGAATCGAAATACAGTGTTGTATTAAATTTAAAGCTGCAACCGGTTTGGAATGTAGATTCTACTGAGAAGAACCGGCATGAAACTCAGTAGTTACTATTTTCAATGGTTAATAATACAGCGCTAATGTGTAAGATTGGAGTCCACTTATCATCAGGCACCTCATACGCCTTGTTTGCTTTCGTCTATCCTAAAATATATATAAAATAAACTATAACAAGATAACTAATAGTGTGAAGCTTCCACTAATAACTATAACCAATACGCAGAAAGTATAAAAATGAAAACTCTACCAAAAAAGGTATAGTTCTTTAAATATTAAAACAATATATCTAAATGTAAGTCTATATTTAAATTATCGTGTCTATAGCACCATTTTTACTGCCATAGATATACTTAACGGAAATCCGGGGCATGTGAGGAATACTTATATAACTAATATGTAATCCGTAGACATGTGAGCGATCTGACATAGTGAGCTAAGACCTACTTTGATTGTGGAAAAAAATGTGACTTAAAAACGTGATTTCTCAAAATTAAACCCTATTATTAAAACGGTAGAGTTTATTTTTAATTATTTATTATAACTATATGAATATTTTTAATTATAATTTATTATTTACCAGTAAACAGGCTGTAAATGATTCACAACTGTGACTGGGCGTCTCCTCTCATTTTGAGTAGGTTGGAGCTTAAGCCGTCACGCTATTCAATCTGGGTTGGTGGATTTATCTTACAATGTTTTTTCACAAGCAGGTTTCCTCGCAATGTATTTTAAGCATTAAGCATTAATTAACCACGTGGAAATTTAGTAAACCGAGTTTGAACGAGCAATCTTTCGTTAAAATTCATTATTTCTAACTAAGGGGTCATATCGTTTATTAAATAATAATAATATGATACATAATAAAATAATTGGAAATAATTATTGTATCATAATTTTTTAAGGCTCAATTGTATACATTTAATTTAAAATTTTGGATAAGAGTAACTAATGAGTTTCTCACCGGTTCTCGGTACAATCTACATTCCGAATCTGTGGTAGCTTTACTTTTAGTATAGTTCTAAAATGACTATTCAAAAGTTCTTTTAAAGGCCAACTTGAATAGAGTTATAGATGGTTAATTAAAAAATGTATAGTTCTTAATGATCGATGTAAATATAATTTATATAATGAGATTTAATTTAACTGGTTCATTAGTTCCGAAGATACCCACTACAAATAAGCCAACAAATTTCACTTTTTTATAAATTTTGTATGTACGTTATATATATGGGGAAAAAATTAAACTCTTTGTTCTATTATAAACATTAGTATTGTTGATTTTTGTATTTATACCGTTTGTTTAAATCACATAAGTCTACCTGGAAGAGATCATTACTTAGCGATAAGAATGTCTTATTGTGTATCCTTAATCGTTTTATGATAATTAAAATTGTATATCTTTTGTGATTAGTTATTATTATGATAAAAACACTACCAAAGCATTTTTTGATTTAATGCAGGATATACACATTTGATTGTAAATGATTAACATAATTATGTTCTTTATTTAAACATAGTAATTAATGAGTTTCATACTTAACCTAAGCCTTATTATTCAATGCATCCTCTAATGTAACTAAATTCAATTTAATAATGTAACTAAGTTCAAGTGCTTGGAAAACTAAATTTTTATTTTGATTTTCATTAGAAGAAATTCTCCAGATAATTTAATTAAGTTTAGGTTTATAATCAAAGTCACATTTCGACACATGTTATAATTAACGTTAAAATTTCTGAGTTCCGAATTTATTCTTTCGTTTCGTTCTTAAAAATAAAACATGGGCTTCTGTAAGCAAAATATAAGTTTTTTTTTAAATCGGGACTTATATCCGTACGAAACAGTTTGTTCATCCAAAGAACTGCACTAATGCTCTGTGTGGAGTATGACTTATGTTGTGCACAAATATATTATGTCTATAAAGAATTTTTTTTTGAACCATTAAATATTTCCCAATAAGAACACGTTTTCAAAGTTCCATTTTAGAACGATTGTAACGATAAAGTAACAATTGACAAGACACGTGATGATATTTATTATCAATTTAAATATAAGTTTCATTTTTATCAAATATATAGAACACACAATTTATTGCACATTGATCTATTAGATATTGTTACTATTTAAAATTTTATTAATATTAATTAAAACATAAATTTCATATGATTAATTACATTTAAAACCGATCAAAATTTATTTCGTTACAAATTATATCACTTAAAAATAAATGAATATCCATTTCTTGGAATTAATAAGGCGAGTCATTAAATTCCGTGTTTAAATTTAGAACAAATTCCATTTTTCGAATTTCGAACGCACAAAATAAATTCCGCCGTTCATAAAAACACTTCACGGATATCATTTTATAAATATAATTAATTAAAATAAGAATCTTACTTGTGGAATAAAACTAATGCTGGCTTCTAATACCGTGTAATTAGATTACGCGAGACACCGACCAGCAAATCTGTAAAACTGACTCTAGCTGAGCACTCTTGACCTGCTCTAGACTTTACTCATGCGCAGTGCCCGACTAACTTAATTATGTAAAAAAGTATATCCCTATATATGAGTCTCCATAGCTAAAGTCTTAAGAAGTCGCTATAACATGGGTTTTTGTCACGTAGACTGCCGTTGTATCTGACAGGCGCACATTAATGATTTTACGGAATTTAGGAGTATGTACTCGTATCAAAATATATTCTTCATTATTCGAATTCCTTTACAATTTATTCTTCAATTTCTTCTTTTTTTCGTATAATGTGCATGTATGTAAATTACGTCATAATAAAGAGAAATGCATAAAAAATCGATTTTATCGATTGGATTGGAAACGATCACTTGGATTTTTTCATTGCAAAATCTTTTTTTATAATTTTTACTTAGAGAGCGTCTACGTCGTGAAAGGAGAAACTATGCTATATTTTTAGTCAATGGGATCTATAATTACCTTATGATGAGTCAGTCAAAATATATATTATTGATTTGTGCTGTTTAAGCCCTCTATATATATTTATAGAGGATGTCATATTAAATTAAGTGTGACGTCACATTTCAAGACGTTACTAACGATACTTTCATTTTTAGATACTGATAAGTAGTTTAGAAGATATGTGAGAACAATCATACATAACTTGCTGTAATCATACAACCCGTCAAAAAAATGCGTTTATTGAATTTGTTCCCATATACATTTTCCGTTAGCAAAAGCACTGCTCGAGATTTAGAATATTTTGCTTATCGGTAAAAATCTCTTTTTTTTTTTTATTTTAACACTAGCTTTAAAATCCTGAAAGTACTTCGTTTGCTAAGCGATACGAGTCAAGATTATTCCAAATTGATTACGTGCATTTTTGTACGTAAAATAGGATACTTGTTACGATACATTTCACGAGATCTCAGTTCAGCGTCATACCGTCACGTTTACAACACGTTTTCCGCACGCAGAGAAGCCACTAAAGATTAAATTTATCGCATTATTTCTTATTTCTTTTATATGTAACGCATTTGGAGGATAATACCCCGATTATCTTAAAGGGCGATATCTTTGGAAACTTTAAGATGATTCTCATTGACAATGTTGTATAAAAATATTAAAAACATTGATACCTCTTTCTTTTGCGTTGGGGATAAAAGGGATAGCACTTTTTTCACTGACTAGATTTTACTAGTCAGAGACAAATTTTGGTTTTGATATTGTGTTCAACAAATTCAGTAGCAATAAATGTTTGATATTATTTAAATTTAACACCCTTAATGATAATATTTATGGTTAAAATGCAAAACCTCATTTGATTAGTATAATATGTTAATATTTTTTTTAAAAACGTTCTATTCAGTTTTGCAAGTTGCCAGTATTTACAAGCACATAAAGGTACGTTAGAGCTAGAACTCTTTCGTGTTTAATTTTTGTTATTTTGATTTCTTTCAGTTAAAGTATAATTGATAACGTAAGTAACGCGTGAATCTTAACCGATGATTGCTGGGTTCAAACCCAGGCAAGCATCGCTGAATTTTCATTTGCTCACATTAAGTTTATATTTCATCGTGTTGCGGTGATGGAAAATTTCGTAAGGATGTGAATGTGTCTAATTTCAATAAATTCCTGCCACACGTGTTTCCACCAACTCGCATTGGAGCAGCGTGGGAGAGGAGGTATTAGCACAGCAATGGAACATGCACATGTTATGTACTTATTACGTTTTTTTCATTGTATTTTATTCTGCATGTTTGAGCAACTGAAAGGGTTTTTGTTTGTGTGACCTTTTGTATTACTTACATGACTATCCATGAGACGTATTACGTCATAGCAATTTAACTTTTTGCTGTCGTAATTCAACGTGAGATGTTATGGAAGGCAGGTAGGAAGCCAAGTAAAAGGTTTTATTAATATACCCCGAAAGCGTTGAATTTGTAAGGCTTTTATAAACGAATTTTTGTTGCCAAATAGGTAGGAGGTATATTACGTAAGTATTCTTGCGTTGACGCACACAGTGCATAATTGTGATGTTATTATTGATATGTATTAAGCGCATTACTTCCATTATTAATAAGGACTTCCTTACTTAATTTGAGTTTAAATATATAATATTATGATAAAGCTTAAATAAGACTAAACTAAGCTTATATTAGCTTAGACTTAAGAATGATACGGATTTGAGTTGAATTAGAACAATAATGAGAACGTGAACAATACCATATTTATATTAAGATTTAAGAATGCCAGAATCGCTACTTCTTTGACCATAGAGTTATTAAAGTATTAAAAAGCAAAATGTATCATGACATTAAATCTGTTTCAAAATACATTGCTTACAATATTCTACGAAGAAGGAACAAAGTTCAATTAGTTCAGTAAAGGTAAGCGAAGTATGAAATATGCTAAAGTAGGGTTGAGCTAGTGTAATAAAAGCGGATAAATCGGCGAGGCGTGTCGCGTTGGCGGAGAGGGGAGCGGGGCGACGAGCGAGGAAGATGGCGATAGACTTGAGCGGTGGCGGGACCGAGCGAGCGGATCGGGCGGGGAGCGAGAAGCGGGCTGAGTTCAGTGCGCCGCCACGCGTCGCTCGTATCGCGCGTTGCCGCTCCCGCTAGCGCATCCGCTCCGCTATGAAGGTGAAAGTCAAAGGCGCCCGTGCCAAAAACATGGACAAGCTGATCGCGGCAGTCCAAGCCCGCGAGTGCTTGTGGGACAAAAGTTACAGAGGGCACAGAAATCGGTTCAAGTTGGAGCGTTATTGGAACGAAGTGGCCACGGAAGTTGGGACCACTAGTGAGTATTGAAGGTGAACGGCCTGCGAGCGCGGCCATATTTGATGGCGCCATTTGTTGTTGTTGCGCGCAAGTCGACGCGCATTCGACTAGATAAGCCGGCGCGTTGCACTGACTTGGCGCTAGTTCCGCCCAAGATTATAAAATATAGATAAAAGGGATGTACCTATATATGCACCTGGATGACAAAAAAGGACAAATAACTGACATTTATATTGAATATTACTATAAACTTAAATTAAACAAGAATAAATGCCAAATCAAATAATAATTCATAATATTATCCGGTAAAAAAGAATATACAAATACAATAATTAAATTCCTAAGCCATGCATAGTTTAAACTTATGATAATTACTTCAACTCAAAACATTTATAACTAATTATTACTTTGAATAATTTAACGCCTAGAAAATAATGGGTGTCTCACCTTACACTCGATTTCCCGTGAGTTATACTTCGAGGACAGTTTTTCTTTAAAATATTTCTATTCTGCATATAATTTGGTGCAAAATAAATTAGATATCGCGACTAAATATTTAGGCTGCCCGAAGTTAACCAGACATCTATCACTAGACACAACCAGACTCTAATATTAAGTAAGGCGCGCCTAACGTCATACTTCCGAAGCTCAAAATTACAATGACTTTTTATGTATTTCAAATGTTGGAAAAGAGTAATTACTGTTTTTTTCACTACATTTAGAACCAGTAGTTTTACTTTTAACATAGATTTGTTTATTGTATTTAAAAGTGCTTGTAAAAGCCTACTCGAATAAAGTAGGTATATTCTGATTTGGTAAAGTAAAATGTTATTACTCTTTTTGATGAAAATGAATATTCTTTATACTAATTAATATTTAATATATTATGGGGCATAGTGTGACTATCTCGTAATAATATCTTGTCGCGTTATTTTCTGTGACCATTATAAGTTGTACAATGCGTCCATTATTTATTTCATGTCTACTAGACATAATTAATAGTATTCTATGTTATAAAGTGGTCAGGTTATTAAGTTTCTATGTATTTAAGTTTGATGTAGGAAGTAAGCTTCGAAATTACTCATCCGATTTCATAAATTGTTTCACTAATATTTAGAATGTACCCTTCTGGATTGACATAGGATATTTTACCCCTTTAAAATAAAAGGGGTTTTCTTGGAGATCATAATTGCAACGTAAGTGTAAGTCTTACAAACGCTTTTTTAATACATATATATATAAAAGCGTTTATAAGACTCACGTATAAATACAAGAAACTGTGTAGAGCTTAAAAAAATGTAAAAATGTCCGCGACAACGTATATTATATGTTATGGTTTATTTACAAATTGATAAAATTTAAATAAAATATATTAAAAACTTACTAGAATATTTGTACAATATACAGGCAAGTTCAGCCGGTAAACAATAGTATCTCACATGATATGATGTTAGTAAATTATGATATATTTTCTTTTAGAAAATGCTATATATAATATAATAATAGGTAATAAAATATTGAAAATATATACATTTATACATAACCACAATTCCTGAAAAAAATACCCTGCTGAGTATTTTTCGCCCGTTCTCAGGTTTGAGATATTTCTTTCCGAATCGACGTTAATTTTTTATATTTAATTAAAACAATGCTTTGATTTAAGTGTTAAAATTTCTGGTCTTGAAAATATTGTTTTAACACATAATTAGTTTAATTTATTCATCGAGGATTTTTTTGGAAATATAACGAAACAAGATATCTATGATTTGCCCATTATCAAAAAACTAGTAAGAAGAATAGGATTATTTTTTAATTGAATTATTCAGATTAAGTCCTTCTGTCCGTGAAACCGTGCGCTCGTTTTACCTAATTGCTAACAACTCATTAAAATGTAACAATTAATCACCATTGCAAGTAGAGCAATTATTATAAATTCCTTAATTAAATCAGAGACATAAAAAGTATGTATGTACAAATCAAAATTAAGGTAAAACGTAGTGGAAGCAGTTCTTTATAATTTTCTTTATTCTTTCTCTTTCTAGGGGTATAAGATATAGTAGTAAAACATTATATTTTGTCATGAATGGAAACATAAAACGTAATTCTTTTTTTTCCAGGTTTAAATTGCAGAAAGAGATGGAAGAACCTCAAAGATCAATGTCGAAAAGAAATGAAGAAAAATCCCAACGAATCCGAATGGCCGCATTTCCAAAAATTAAAATTCATTCATCACCAATTTTTAGCGGAGGATGAGGAAGGCGATGATGACACAACAGATGAAGTATTCAATTCTCTCGATGAATCTATAAAACGGCCAAAACTTGGCTATACAATGAGGAAGAAATTACTCATGAACAAAAGGAGAACAATAGATGTTGATATGAACAAATTGATTGAATTAGTCCAAGTGCGGGATATTATATGGAATAGACAATTAAAAGGACATCACAATTGGTACAAATTAGATGAAAGCTGGAAGGAGATTTCTCGAGAATTAGGAGTTACGCGTAAGTTTCATGATACTCTATGTCTTGTTATTTCAGACGTTATAATATATTCAAAAGTAGATGATGTTGTTTTACATAAATTTTTAAAAACTAAAGTAAATACAGGACTAACAAATGAAATATTCTACACGAACTAGAAGTATAAAACATAATTGTTACATTTAAACCAGTTTAATTTTTTACAGGAGACGAAGCGAGATTGAAATGGAAATATCTACGAGATCAAGCAAGGAAAGAAGTTCGTAAACAAGGATCAGAATGGGAATACCTACCGAAACTCCAATTTCTTACAAATCAGTTTAACGATTACGAAGGCAACGATACTGCTGATGATCACTTCAATCAGGACACAGACTTCGATACGACCGCTGATCAGAGTAGCAGCTACTATATCGAGCCACCAACAAACGAAGTTAGCGTCAAAGATGATGAATTCGATGAATTTGACACGAAACCAATAATTATGGAGACTGATTTTTACGACGATGACGATGAAGCTCAAAAGAGCATTGGCAATAGTAATGATGTTCCAGAAGTAGCCAAAGATGAGGATATAGGTTTCTTCAACAGTCTTATACCGCATGTTAAAAAACTGGGGCCAGCTAAGAAGTTAATGTTGAGGATGAAGATCCAAGAACTAGTGTATAATACGGTTTATAACGAAACCTAGGACCGGCTTAATAAAGAAGACCTAGGGGTGCTTCTTTTGAACAATTTATAAACATAAATCTTCTCTAAACAGAAAAGTGGAAAACAGTTTTATCTAAATATAATCACTTACAGAACGGTAGGTTGAAGTGTTAGACAAAGTTGTAGTGGATTGTTGGTTTCTTGAGATTTTTAATAGGTATTTGAATCGACTTTGCTTGACTTTACTCCTTGACGTATGTCATACTATTGTTGTTTATTGATAAGACCATTAATCAAGAGTTCATCATCAGAACAATATAATGTTATTACGTAAAAACAAAATATTAAAATGTTTATAAAAACTAATATTCTGCAATATATAACCGATGTAAGAGAAAACAACAGCTTAAGTATAGAATTTTCTGTGTTATTTCATCATATACTATAATAGGTGGTTAATCGCTTATAATAGAATTATTGAAAGTTAATCAATAGTTTATTGATTAATGATAAATAAAAAGGGGAAGCCGATATTATATGTAGATTGTTATATTTTAGACTACTCTTAAAATAAGTGTCTTATTTTATTGTCAGAAATAATTTTATCATATTGATTCAACATTTACACATTTGTACATAAATCTATGAATAACATTGATGTTATGTAACCTCTAGTTTCTGAAATAATGATCAAAGTAAGACTAAATTATCTGAACATCGAACGCTTTTGGTCGTCTATGACGTCATCAGCTGTCCAACCTTGACCTTTCAGATTAAACCAAAATCGAATCACATGATTGATCAGTATTTCAGAAACTGGAGGTAAGATTACTACTACAGAAACATTGAATAGTTTTAGTTATATGTTTGCGATCGATCAGCAATAGACTTTTATTATTTGTAAGATGTGTGGAAGAGGGAAATTAAGAGTACCTAGCAAGAAATAATTGCTACGCCTTTGTTGGTACTGATTGTTACTGTTATAATAATCCTAGCGTATGCTGCGTTGGTTTTCTATTGAAATATTGGCTCGGTATGTTAATTAGAAACTAGGAGTTAGAAAGCTAGATGTAGTAAGTTCATTAGTAGAAATTGTTCCCGATTTTGTTGTATACGATATCTAAGTAAATTTACCAGTAAATTATCCAGGCTCGCCTGATTGTTTACTCGATTAACCGTTATTTCAAACGTCAATGTTTTATATTACTTTGTTTTTGAATGTTACCTGAGTCGATTTAATTATAGAACATGTAGATTCCATGGATAAATGCCATTCAAAAATGGAGATCAAGAAATTAAAAAAATCTAAGGCGAAATATTGCCATTTCATTCTTATGAGTGAAGTTAAAAAAGGATGGCAAATCGGTTAGTCCGTGCTTTTGTTTTAGGTTAGATATTGGGTACCACAAAATCAGGGCCATTGTAAGATATCTTACAACTTTTAGAAATAATTAAAAGACTGTTTATTTTTTAATGCACAAACTTGAACGTAAATATTTTTAGATTTATGATATTTATTTAAAAAAAATTGTCACATATTTAATTACATGTTTATTTAAGTAAGTCTTTACAATGTTTTATTAACAAAAATAAATACACCCCAAAAATTGTTTAAAAACTAAAATACTACCTAACATTTAGCTTCTGTACCTTTTCTCTTTATATTAGTATATTATAAAAAGTAATTCTTTTTTTTTTAATATTTTGTAAAATAATAAAAACTTTTTGGAATAGTATATTTGAGAATTTTGACAGTTCATTTATAGACATGAGTATTTTGATAGAACGATAACTTTAATTATATATCTTATAAGTTTCTTAAAGTATAAATAGCAATAAGATTTTTTTCTCTCTTGTTTTACAAAATATTTTTAAAGCCTCAAACTAATACAATATTGATACTTTTTTCAACATTTAATTACTAGCAAGCATAGAAACAAATGTGGAATATAGTAACAATATTATCTCTGGTTTCTAGAGTTATTATGTAAGGAATATCAAGTTTTTTTATAAATCAGTTTTAGGGTGGGGATATAAAGGCCTGGTGATATAAGAGAAAGAATTGTACAATTTGAACCCTACGCCATATGCTTAGGTACGATCTCATAAGATGCACGTCATTGGCAGCTCGCTGACATTTAAGACGAAGTCTACTACTCACACAACACCACAATATCTGTACGAGTATAAGCCAGGCGAGCTGTTCTGTAACCATCTCAAAATTAACTTGAAACACGGTGTGAAATGTCAGAAGGTGGTATGTGTACTTTAACAATAACAACATTTAAAATATATATCAGAATAATGTATCAACGTAAATCGGTTTTTAATATCGCACGAATGAGATACGAAGCGAATTCTTACAGAATAGCAACGTTAACAGCAATTGCTCGATCAAAAAGAAACAATAATAAATTATATTACGCATAAACTTTGCCAAATGGATGATTTGTGTATTTATTTTAATATAGAAATATTATAACAAATCTTTGATTTAGTTCTTCATTACCTTTAGCATCTAAACCTTTTAATCTGGTCCAGTAAATCATCATAATTATATATGATTCAGATCACTGCAAGAATCAATTATAGTTACAATGTTCGTAGCAGTTCGGTATATTAAATCTACAGTGTTATTCTGTAAGAACTCGCTTCGTTTTTCACTCGTGAAATCTTGATAGCAGACTAGCGGTGATACTCTATTTTGATTCGTTTATTGAGTCTTGTATATAGATTTATAAAATATACGTATAAATCTGTATGCATAAATAAATATATCCAAATTGAAAATAGCTGCTGTATAATGCCACCCCAAACCCAGAGGAATGGTGGCTAGGATGATATCAGCATCTCTGTTGAATCGCTATTCTGATCGTCAGAGCGAAAAATGGACCTGTCCTCCTATCACCAGAGGATTGAAGATTATTTCAACCAGTCAGATATCCTGACATCCCACAATCGTGTTCTATCGATGCATTTCGAGTTTGTTCTTACGTAATAGGTGTACCGAACGTCGTATTATCATTATGATTTATTATTATCGTCTATAGAATGGTCTATTTAAGAAACAATAAAATGTTACTATTAATAATTATGACTTATGATTATTTCTTTCCATTTTATACATTACGTATACTTGCTTGTAATTCTCGTGGTTTAACCATGTTTATTTGATCTTTGATCAAACCCAGTTATACTTAGTATTATTTCTTCCGCTTTGAGTCAGTGAGCCAGTGTAACTTCAGGTACAAGTGACAACTTAAAACCGAGTAAACCGCTTCGTTAAGTAACGCTTTACGGCGCCAGTCTGCTTGGCTTTTCTTTCTCTTACGCATACGGCAGCGGGAGGCAGGCTCCTTTCTCAGTCTAACCCAAAGCGCTAGCTGTATTTCTGACAGTTTAGTTATCATTTCTGTCAGGCGTCCTAAGACACGCATGTCTTTGTTTCATTTTGTTTAAGCTACGTTATTATGTTTTTGAGGAATGGAAATTTTCTTTTGATATTTTAATGACGAGCCCTAAATAAGTAGTGAGCATTAAAAAATTAAGAAAAGGGTACGTCCAGGCTTACCTGCGGTTTTTAATATAATCCGGTAAAAAAACAATTCAAAAGTGCTTGTAAAGATTTGGATAATGTAAATTTTAATTAATTCTATAAAAGGTGGATTCAACAAAGATTTCCGATACGTCAGTGTTGAATGAGATTTGGGAAATTAATCTCTTATACTTTTAAAGTCATATTGTTGAAAATGTTTAAGTAATTCTTAGAATCGTAGCAATATTTTGTAGATCTAATTTTCATATTGCATGTTACTTTGTCAAGTGTGAATGACCCAATGCTTTGGCTATTCGGTTAAATATGCATTGGTAACCATGTATAGAACTATTCACGTTAAATTAGTTATTTTTTAATAAAGTAAACATTACTTAACAAATGTCATCTAAACTATTTTTGTCTGTCTTTACTCTTATTCACCTCACACACACTAAGACATCGTGCAAGCAAGAACATTACACACTCATACTAATGCCAGCCGATATTAATTTGATGTGGAGGGGCGCGCCTTTGTAAGTTATCTATGGATACTAGTGACGGTTTATTTAAAATCAGACTATTTATAATATAGGTGCTAAGTTTTTTATGTATTCATATGTTATCCTACCACGATTATATTATAGAACCGAAATATATTACGTATTTAAGTCACAAGATTAAAAAGCAATATTTATAAATCTTTGGTGATCACCTCCTGACCTATTTTAGCTTCAGTGTTCAGTCTCAAGTTACACTAGCCAACTGTGCAAGACCAATGTAGTTCATATGTGTGTGCGCAAATACAACTATTGTCATAATCCGATGGGATGGAAAATCAGACACGAAATGAAAGAGTTCGGACGCTTAACCATTATTTTTTGTCGGGCTGATAAAAAGCTATTGGGCTTATCGGTTAAATTCTCGGTAACAGCCCAGTCTGGAAATTGGACGTGTGTGCCTGAGCCTTGGAAAGCACGTTGGTCCTGTGCCTAAAATCTTTCCGATCAAGTTAGATGTGCCTAATCGGATTATGAGATTGACATAATAGACAGTACATCTGTGTTTACGCACATATTTCTTAAATATAATAAGCCCTTCTAAGTTAGCTTCTCTCCCTTGAGATTAGGTCGTAGCCGAAATCGATAAGGACGGCATTATTACTATACGAAGGTCACTAATCAAATTTGAGAATAAATTTCCTTATGTATATTAATCTCTTTTATGTGCAAAACTGACCTTACTTCATACATATGCATAAGTATATAACTACTCAAGTCTCAATCATGTGTAACCTTCATACCTCTATTATATAAGGGTCGATTATGACTTAAGAGTCGGTATCAGCGCTTTTGTGAAACTGGGTCAGAGTAAGATACGCCCTTATCTCTTATCATGTCGAGATTTTTGGGAGTCATTGAGGTGTTAATTAATGATACGATTTTAACTGCCAGACTTGGTTTTTCAAAATGCTTATTTCGACATGAGAATATTTCGGCGAATATTACAAGCTACTCGTCACGGCTTTGCATGCTAAGTATAAGGGTTTACTTAAAACGCTTATATCGTAATACATATAAATTTATTGGTTTTAGCAATGCAAGCCAGTAAAGCTCCCAGTCGGCATTTTTTTCCCCAATATCTTCAACCATCAGCTTCATGTTTTACATAAATACACCCAAACGTCCCCCTTAAATCACTCCGTCCATTGGTGAAAACAGTATAAAAAACTGTTGCATGTGTCTCGTCATATTCACAACATCCTAAAAAAAGACCTTCTGGGGTGCCTGTAACCTGGGTTAAGACAGGCCTGCGCAGACTTTAAGCTGCCATGTATTAAGAATTTCTCTAAAGAAAAATCCAATTCGTTTGTATTGGTTTGACCCGGAGTTGAAACCACGACATTAGCATTTGTGGTCGTATGTTCTAGCCAACAGACCAACGAAACACGTAAAACTATAAGAATTATATACTTTTGGATCTTTATCTAGCTTACCAGAAAATTGACTACCAACCACAAACTAAAAGTAATCTTATAAGTCTTTTGACGGCTTTGCTAAGCGCCGAACACTCTCATTAGCTAAAACTAGGTCATTTGGGCTTTTGTAAATAAGGAAAAAAATTGTACGTGACAGATACATACGAAAATATTCATGAAACTTCAAGAAAATGATGCTGAAACAGTTTTTTCTCTAACCGCCATTTGAAATGAGCAGGTATTTAATGGAATTGGAAAATAGGTGACGTTGACCTTTGACGATCCAATCCTATTTCGAAAGCGATCGATTGACAACTTCAATAGAATTGATTGGTTGGTTTACGTTTTTATCTAGTATTCTGAAAATCTTGAGCATGACATCTTTATCAGTGATCGTAAACATTGTTGACTTTATTTTATTCATTATCTAATTGATTTTGTTCTTATTTTTATTTAAGGAAGTGAGATTAATAAATCGTACTTCTGGTGGTAACTAGTTATTCATATTGACAACGATTAAAAGTATAAACATCTCATTAAATGGTCAATTAACTTCTAACCACGTGATCCGAATTATTATGCCTCTGGTGCCTATAGTTACATCATTTAATACAATATTCTCGAAAGTATATTAATGATTTTGAGTTACTTCTATCCACCCTGAGTCCATATGAGATTAATATGTCAGGTTTATTCTGAACAAGTTGTCTCCGGTGCATTAGCGTTTTATGGGTTAGGTGTTAGATATAAAAATGGTCTGTGTCCCTCCTTGTTCAGTAGTTGACATAGCAAGAGCGACAAACAGACCGACAGAGTTCTTTTCATAATTTAAATGCCATGAAAAATTTTCGTAAGTGTCCATATCGTATGTATTATTATATTAACGATTCGTTACTCGCAACCTCAAAAACGATCGGTTCCAGTAGTGGAAATCATGATCGAATCAGAATTTCATAACCGAACTCACTCAACAAACATCTGAATTCAACAATATTTGGTATTCTAAGAAGTACAAGTTTATCCCAATTGCAAATATTTGCGTTTGGATAATTTAAAATGACATGTTGTTTACAATTGAACCCAAACATTTCAGTATTATTGTGTAACGTTAAAACGGAGCGGTAATTGATGACGTTGCTGACAAGTTGTCTATTGATAGCTGTAACATTTCAAAAGCAACTGTTAATTTAAATAATATTAACTTTTGTGCTGTTGCTTGGTGCTGTTGTGTTATGGTTCGAAGGATGAGCCAATTTTTCTAGGTACAAGGGACGTCTTAGGTTGATGACCCATTAACGATGTAAGGAATGATTAATATTCCCGACAGACCACCAACAATTGCCTGGCAGTTAATTTGCCTACTGATAAAAAAGAGTATTATTATAAGTAGCCTTTATATATTACAAGTTGTCGTTTGCGATATCGCCTGCGTTTTAGGGGTTGGTCGTTAGGTGTTAGGCAGATCCTTCCTTAGAGTTCAAGGAAGGACCTAAGCTAATTTTCATTTAATTCGGTTTAGTAATTTGGCTATGAAAGTTCAGATTACGATACAGATTGACGGACAGAGTTACTTTCGGATTTATAATATTAGTATAGATAAGCAGACATTGTATATGCATGTATTTATACCAATATTGAGCGGAATTCATCGTTACAAAAGTGGTTGTGTTGTAGCGCCATCTAGTGGCGAGCTACAACAAAATGGGTAGTACGATAACATGCGCCATATAAATTCTATGTCGAAATTTATTTATATCAATAATATATTTTTATACGACTAAGGTATTTACGATTATGACTAGGGTATGAATGATTTCAGCAGACTAAGTATGTGTTCAATTGTACTCGCATATCTTCTAAGTTACTTACTACTCTTCCACTTACTCACTTGCTTATATTGAATCGATAATTGCGGATTACATTTATTACGTAGAGCTCGCTAAACTCCTCTAGAACTCATATCTATTGTTTTGCTTGAATGCTAAGTGAGTTTGGGTATCAAAGGTACGAGGGATACTAACCTTAGCCGCGCTTTATCGAATAGTTACTTAGTGGTACGTGGTAGCCCATCTGAGTATGGGCTACCCATATTTTTTACAATACAATACAAATATTTTATTATGATACATTATACATCAAACAGGCCCTGTACCCCTAAACTAGGACACCACGTATCATAGGGGCCAGTGAAGTCACTCATCATTGATAACATTTGTTTGAGTTATTATTGAGTTAAAATTTTATGTTTAAATATTTTAACAAAATATAACGAAAAGGAATTTTTAATTCATTATCATCAACATCATAATAATATATGATATAAATATTTTAATCTTTTTTCATTTTTTTTCATTTTTTCTATGGTAACACTAAGGGCCATCATTGGCTACAAAACTAAAAAAAAAACGATTGATAAAGGAGAAAACATTACTGAAATTGTCTTTGCTTATTTACGAATACTTACAAGATTAACTCTGTTTTCTTGATGACGATGACGGCTCAATTGTAATCTCTAGCGTGAAATAAAGATTAATAACTTCGTTAAACCGAGCCAGTGGTTAGAACGCGTGTATCTTAACCGATGATTGCGGGTTCAAGCCCAGGCAAACACCATCGAATTTTCATGTGCTTAATTTATTTTTGTAATTCATCTCGTGCTAGGCGGTCGTGAGTAATCGTGAGCAAGCATGTCCACGATATTCTGCCACATTTGTATCCACCAACCCGCATTGGAGCAGCGTGGTGGAATATGATCCAAACCATCTCCTCAAACGGAGACTAGGTCTTAGCACAGCAGTGGGAAATTTACAGACTGTTAATATTGTATGTTGTAATGGTAATCTTCGAAGATATTTATTGGATTTCAAAAATTTGTTATCTAATAATATAAAATTATCCTTCAGGATGATAGGACATATTTTATCCTGTTATAATAATAGGGGTTTTCTTGGCGGCGAATTTTGTCTAATCTTATTTAAGTCGATGGAGAAATGGTCAAGAGAAAGTTTCTTTGATAGTAATAGAGATGAGAATGCTTTGTACAGATAAATTGTCGAATCTATGAAGATCTGTATAAAAATTTAGCAAAGTCATTGTTAATTCAATAATAATAAATAATTAATATTATTATGTTATACAGGCAAGAGAGTCAGCCGGGTTTCGCTAGTATTGTGTAAAGCGATTCAAAAATAAACTTTATTAATCCTCAGCCATGTAAATTTGTGTTTGATGCACTCGTATATATTTCCCTCAGGTTATTCACCTCGCATTTAAGTAATACCATCAATTACGTTTGGAAAGTTTACTAAAATCGCAGATATGGCTTTAGATTTATATTATTAAGACATCATTCCGTTAATATGTTGTTTTTTTTATGGTTTTTTATGGCGGACGAGCATATAGGCCATGGTGGTAAGTGGTCACCACTGCCCATAGTCAATGGCGAAGTAAGAAATATTAACCATTCCTTACATCGCCAATGCGTCATCAAACTTGGGAACTAAGATGTTATGTCCCTTGTGTCAGTGTAGTTACACTGGCTCACTCACCCTTCAAACCGAAACACAAAAATACTAAGTACAGTTGTTTGGCGGTTGAATATCTGATGAGTGGGTGGTATCCACCCAGACGGGCTTGCACAAATCCCTACAACCAATTTATTTTTATAATTATTTAAGTTTCAGTTTTATTACCAACTATTTTAGTGTAAACGAACAATACTTTCTAAGCGGGCGATGGTATGTGTTTGACGTCTGTATCACTACAAAGCGTATAAAAGCATTTTATTCTTTTATTATTTTTGGTACAGGCAAATATTTGTGAATGAATTAACATTATTCTGAATTCGAAAATTAAAAATCTGCATCATAGAATATTTCAAAAAGATAACATAAACAATAAAACCGCGAATTTAAAATTACTCACTTTGATATGAAAACTGTTAGCTTATTTAAAATAAATCAAAGAATCTATGTTGTATATTTACCTTAGGTAAAAGCATATCAAACAATGAAAGTAGGCAGTAATCGGATATACAAAGCATCTATTCCTTATGTATTCTTTGGATACACTTCAAAAGTTTATTGCTAAGAAAATGAATGCAACCTGAAAGCTAAATAGGTATCTGTGGGCATTCATTATAATTTATTGAACGCGATTGTGGTGTTATGCCATTGAGCAGTGTGATTGTTTTACGGCGTCGGTTTTGGCCGAGTTTCAATCACGCGATGAATCATGGCGCTTCAGCGATCATGATCGCTCCGGATAAAGTGTTTTGTTTATAATTATGATTTAATAGCTATTGTTAATATAAGAATGTTGGTTTTACGTGAAAGATTTTTATTGAAACGTAATTGCGGCTTTGGATAGATAGACTCTTTGTTTCTGCTTAGTTGCATGGGTGGTTTATTATTTTTCCAAGATTTGCCATCCTTCCTGGATGGCAAATAGGTCTCCTTATGGTGGTTACCAACAGACGTTGGTGTTGTAAGATATATTAACTATTCTTAAATCGCCAATACGTCACCAACCTGAGGATCTGAGATGTTAGGTTCCTTAAGATTACAGTGCACAGGCTTAATCACCCTTCAAACCAACACAACAATCCTAATTGTTAGTACTGCTATTTGACGGTAGAACACGTGATGAGTGTACTTACCAAGATAGACTTGCACAAAACCATCATGTAAATTATATACAGCCTTACCAATATATCTCATAAACAGCCTCGTAGGCGTAGTGGGTCTAGTGGCTAGATGTATAAATCCACATATCCCGATGTTCTGGGTTCAACCGCAGGTCGGGCTTATAAAAAGTTGTTTGATTTTGCTTTTAAAGATTCTCAGTAACAGCCAAGAGTCTGAAGTTGAAGCATTTAAAACCGTTGCTTCTATACCTGAACTCTTTCCGGCCGTGTCAGAAGTCTGTCCCTTCGGATTATGAGATTAGGGTAATAGAGAGTCCACCTGTGTATGCACACACTTGTGCATCATAACATATCCCGCGTAGTTGGCTTTTCTCCCTTGAGATTGGAAGCCGTGACCAAAATCGATGAGGAAGACATAATACTGTATCTTCTGCTTTAGAATCTCATTAGTGATAACATCAGAGTTATAAGCAAAACTGACTAGTAGTATGTCATTTGCATTTAACGTAACCCCTTCGTTATGCCTCACCGAGCTCATACTTCTACTGGCAAATACCACAGTTCATATTTGTATTTAATAAGATTGGGATGTAGCTGTTATTGCAGATTAAGATATAAAAACTATTTCTCACACTGATGATTTTTCTCTGACCGATTGCAGCTACAGCCGGACATTCTTAAGCGAGTCTAACTAAATACGCAGGAAAAGTGTGTACGCAATATAAGTGTAGTCTTTATTATGTCACTCGTATAATCTGACGATTCAAAGCTTAGGAGAAATTGCTTTACGGCATTCCGAGATACGGGGATGTAGGCACTGTCAACAGTCTTCGTTCTGCTATTGAATTTCTTTTACTGTTTTTTTAGTCTTTATAAGATATATTTACATTTTACAAAGAAATGATTTTTGATTGCAAGATTTATAGAATTAATAATCTGCGTTTGTACTCTATAAATTGTTGCTAGGGCCTAAAGTTAGTAATTATGTATATATTATATTTATAGGACGTTAGAATAAAAGAAGAAAATTAATATATAAATACATGTCTCTGCAGAAAATGCATTGAATATCGATTTCAATAGAATAACGCAACAATAGACTGTCAGAGTGACAGTGTATCATAATCTTTGACAGCGCGAACAGAAATACCGGTACGTGACTATTGAAACTTGTGCCTTTAAAAACATATGTGTCAAGGGATATAATATAAAGCTGTTATATTATAACTGCGTATTTTGACAGATATATCGTTAAACAGAATAATAAACAAATTAGGTTAATGCTGAATAATTTGCAACGTTTTTTTAAAAGATGAGATTGTCCTTTAAATATCGTGTTTAATTCATTTCGTATCTTACGACTACTGACTTACGGTGATACGCCATTTTGATACGCGTGTCATTTAAATTTTACAATTATTATAGACAATGTATGTAAGAACTTAGTCTTAACTCAGAAATAAAACAATGTTTACTAGGTTTTCTTATATAATTTGATAAGAATTTTAAATAATATTTTACTCGATACGCATTTAAAAAAAAAGTATATATTTCGAGAATTAATTTTCCCGTCATGACGAGTAGGTATCTGTCAATATTCGTGTTAACAGATTAAAAATATAACTTTATAATGTTTAATAGGAAAAGTGACAGAAACTCGTCTATAATATACAGATAATAATTCATATAATATTTAATATAAGGTAATACATTCAAATTGAGTCTTACATATCGCATACCACATTCTGTCATTTTACACTTGTGTTCTTCGGTGAAAATCGAGTCTCTTCTTACAGAATACCTCTACTGGTAAAGCGACGCTCAATCATAATCATGTTTTTATTAGTGTGGTATAATCATGATGGGTGAAGAAAAAATGTCCCTGATGAAACTGCCACATGAATATCACTCCTCATTTAAGCAGCGTGGTGGTATTAGATAAGCCTTCTCCTCAAGATTACCATCTGACTTGGTAGTAGGGCCTTGGTATACTTGGTAGTTATTTGCCACCATATTGGCCATACTTATTATTTTTGTGTTCCGGTTTGTGTCAGTGTAACTACATGCACAAGGGTCATAACATCTTAGTTCCCAAAGTAGGTGGCGCATTGGTGATGCAAAGAATGGTTAATATTTCTTACAGTGCTAATAACTGAGGGCGGTGGTGACCACTTAACATCAGGTCGCCCATTTGCCGGTCCGACTACATATGACATAAAAAGAGGCCTTATTTTACCAGCTGGATATCGACAGACTATTACTTTTTTCATGCAACAAAATAAACACTTGAAAACCTTTTTTTTTAACTGTCTCATTTATACTCGTCTGTTTATTCTATCAAACTGCTATCAAGAAAGTTACTATGACTATAAAAGTGTATGACGGGTTATTTTTAGCGTGAGTGACGTAACACCATGATACTCCAAGCATTCCTTTAAAACAAATCGATAACGTAAAAAATCCGACCTCCACTAAACGAGAAACCAAATCAAAGTGTAATATAAACATATAAACAGTCAGACGGCCTTGCTTTACACTAATAACACATTGTTTACTAAACGCCGTGTCTTGGAAAGTTACGAGAGATATTAAAATTAACCCATTATGTAGATAATAAAAATTTTTGTTACATGAGTTTGCATTTTGCAATATTTTATCTTTCTGAAGTTCATATTTTCTTTATTTTCAGGGCTACGAAATACGTTCTGAACGTGTTACGTTTTATTGATTTGATCGTAAGACGAACGCAATCTTGCAAGTTTTAATTGTGTTTTTTTACCATCTTCCGGACTATAATAAATTTCCAGCCATTGTTTCTAAATCTCATATTCTACCAAGCAGCAATACTTAGTATTATTGTATTCCGATTTGAAGGGTGAGTGAGCCAGTGTAATTCCAGGTATAAGGGACATAACATCTTAGGCCAATGTCTATGAGCGGTGAGGACAACTCACCATCAGTTGTAACAAACGCTCCTCCGCCTACTTATAAAGTAAAAAAAAAAGCTGCTTCAAGTCGGTTGATAGACATAGATAAATTAATTCAACACGTGTATTTCTTCACGATGTGTGTCTACACCGCTGAGCTGTCAATAAATTATCACGTATAACTAGGTATATGATAGTAGCTTGGCCGGGCTTGAACCCGCAATCTTTGGTTGAGTCATGTGCTCCAGAGCCATCACGCTGAACATGTGTTAAATAGAAATAAAAACCAGTTCGTGATTAAGAAATTTTAATAATGATTTAGATAGGATCGAAAAACGCCGAGTTTTAGTAGCTAAAAGACAAAAGTAACGTTTTTGAGATCATAAAATAAGATAAATTTGACATATTTAATAATAAAAGAACCAAGTGTTAGTCACGCGTGTCTGCTATTTTTGTGTCGATATAAATACTCACGCAACTGGAGCGGGCCGTGTCCCTTAGGATTCCGTTGATATAATATTATATTAATAAATATTCTTGGTCAGCAATAGTTGTAATGTACCAAAAGATCTTTTGTTACTTAATTTTTCATATTTATTCGACTTTTCTCATTTATAAGTGGTATTTTCTTAAGTACACAATAAGTTTTGTTATGTAATATTTTCGATATTAAATAGAACTTATGTTCGTCTGGGAAGGTACGACCCACTTGTCAGATATTCCACCGTCAAACAGCAATATTTAGTATTGTTGTGCTCCGGTTTTAAGGGTCTCAAGCAGAGCCGGACCGTAAGTTTAGGGGGCCTTGGGCTAACACTACTTACTTACTTTACCCGAGACATATTTGATCGTACACTTGAATTAAATGGGTTTGATTAACTGCAGGACTGGCAGGGCTGTTTAATTTAATAAAGATGCGGATTCTTTCGCATTTTCGTCTAAAATTCTTTGCTAGTACCTGTTTGTTTCAAAACGAAGGCCTCCGAATTATAAATGTCTTACATTTAAGGCTGTGTTCTTATATGTAATTCTGAAAATGTTCGATTTTGTACGGAAATAATTCGATTTAATAATAGTTGTGTGCTCAAATATAACATCAAAACATGCCTTAATAACATAACCAAAACTTACTCTTAACCTATTCTTTTTAACCGAATATACGCATTCTTATTTTAAAATTAACACACACATTAACATTTTATGTAAGCAACATAAGCATTCTTATTTTAAAACGCACGTTGTCATCCAATTAACGGAATTATTGTTATTGATAAAATCATAAAATTCACTGGACGGAAAAAAACAATCGAATTTAGGTCATGTGCATAGTGACCTGCCGTTTCGTGCTTAATCGTGTAAATACGATGCAGGTAAGCCGATTACGTGTCGAAGTCGACTAGTTTTTATGTCATTGAGTTTTCATTTGAAATATTTTGTTGTACAATAGAAAACGTACTTGCCTCACTATTTCAGCATTTTATTTCATTACATTTAGGAGTTTATTTAAAAGATTGAAACGTATACAACAACGATATCCACGATTTGAAGAAGATACACTTGGTGGTAGAGTTTTTTGCTTTCCCGTCTGGATAGCTACCATCCACTCGTCATATATTCTAGCGCCCAGCATCAATGCTTAGTATCGTTGTGCTTCGGTTCGGTTTGAAGGGAGAAATACTAAACAAATGTAACTACAGACTAGGCACGTAACATCTGGGAACTATCCAAAGTTCAGTGGCACATTAGCTATGCAAGAAATGGTTAAAATGCTATAAAAAAGATGTCTATTTGAATCACAAGCACAGCTCGATGGCGAAGGAAAACATTACGAGAACCTGTAAGTATCGGATGAAAACCTGCACACATATCCACCAAATTGGATCAGCGTGGAATTAACTCTAAACAATTTAAAGAACATAAGTCCTTAATAGTGGTAAATACAATTTTACAGTTTATTTTATACAATGGATAGTAAAGTTTGTATTCATCATCCTGATCAATCAGGTTTGGAATTTGTTCCACTACGATGCTCCATTTCGGGTCAGTTGATTTAACATTGATCAGATTCTCTTCCAACGCTTCTGTACTGTCAAGTTTTCACAATATAGATTATAAACACAAACACACACACAATATATTATTTTTATTGACTCTTTCTTATTTTATATATGGATCAACGACACAATTTTTTCATAGGTTTCGTATAAATAATGGGTATCTGATATTTGTTCCTGCTGAAGACTCAGAAATGTATAATGACTTACCTTTACCTACGATTAAACTATATATATATAACATACAATATTCATGTGATTAAACCATTAGATTATCTCGGCTCTCATAAATTATTCAATAATGATAAATAAATAAATATGATTATGCTAATATAAATGTCTCCAGAACGAAGTCATGCGTTAGCGAACAAAGGTTACTGACGTATCTCAGTTATGGCCGGTTCTTCTCCTTAGAATCTGCCATCCGTACCGGTGGTAGCTTCACTTAATATAGTTATTCAAAAGTGCTTGTAATAGCCTACTTGAATAAAGTATATTTTGATTTTTTAATTGGGTTTTTCTATTAAAAATTCTTAGTATCAGAACGGAGTCTTGCATTTGGAAATGTATACAATCCTGTGCCTCGAAAATGACTGAAAGCCATTGGTCCTGTCTTGTCTTGTCTTGCATAGTTGGATGGTCTCCCTTGAGATTTGCCACCGTAGCCGAAATCGGTCAGGATTTATTAAGGACATTATTAAGTATCATGCCGAGCGATCGAATAGCATGCGCTATAACCAAGACTTACTATTACTACCGTAACACAAAAATTCCATATAGAGTAGTTTTTATGTAAATCCAGCATTAAACAATTAAATAACCTTGTATCATCGTGCATCGTAACTGATGATTGCCAGTTCAAACCCAGCAAGTACCACTGAATTTTTCACTTTAATTTGTGTTTATAATTCAACTCGTGCTTGGCGGTGTAGGAAAACATCGTGAGGAAACCATCCACCCACCCACATTGGAGCAACGTGCTTGAATAAGCTTCGAAACCTTTTCCTCCAAGGTAGATCATCACCTTAGCCCACTAGTGGGACATTTACGGGTTATTACAATACTTTACACAATGATTCTGATCCGTGCAGAAGACAGATCGCAAAGATTTTATTGGGTAAGAACATAAATCTAAGAAAAATTCTAAGACCTTGCGAAGTTAATAAAAACGCAAAATACTCGTAATTAAATTTCCATAAAATTAATCTCGTAATATAAATATAATATATTATGAAATGACACATAAAACAAATAATAGAACAGACACATGGTTTGAAAATCAGATATAAAATTAATACAAACGTTCTACAGAGGTTATTAAACTTAACGACTTGGTTCAAATGGATAATACACATAGTTCGGCCTACATTCTCGCGGTCTATTCTTGATGTCTCGGTTTGAAATAGTTCGTCTGAGTAGCCACATATCCTCTGAAAGGGCATCTATGCGTGATATAAATAGACACGTGAATATTATATATTAAGCTACAAGTATAAGAAATAGATTGTTCGTGTCCCGATCGAGTGCCGAGTGCACTAGGCTAGAGCATCTCCACCGCTCTGTTAACTCTAGTTTGGTGGACACGTATTCCCATAGATAGTTAGGTTGTAGGAAATCTATAGGAAAATTTCATACGTCACTAATCAAAATATGTTTTATTCAAGTAGGCTCATAAAAGCGCCTTTTAATTGTCATGTTACAGTGTTGAACGGAACGTAAAGCTACCACCACCACCGGTTTGGAATGTAGATTCTATAGATAGAAGAACCTGCAAGAAACTCAGTAATTACTCTTTTCCACTTTTTTAATTATATATTTCAGTAAAGTACAATTAAATATATATCCCGCCTAGAAATCCATAAATACAAGCCCAAGTTTTTTATTATCTTGAATATAATCTTGTATTGAGTAATATGCCGTATTTATCAATGTTTTTTTGACATGAGCTTTAAATTTCTTAATAGGCTAAGTTCGAAATAGCCGTGGAATGTTGGTATAGAAACGAATACCGTGCCCTGAAGTTGGAAACTAGGTGTTAGTGTACCTATTCTCCTCGTGTCTGATATCTCGTGGCAATCATTGTCACCGTTTCTTTGAAATGTCTCTAATGTCTAACGATAGTGATCGTTACCTGTTGGTAAGTGGTCATCGAAAATTGGTTCATTTGACTGCACCCCTACCATGCCATAAAAATATAAAGACAGTGTTTCTTCAGGATTCTAACTTGCCGTCTTCAGTTGATATAAGTATTTTGTTGATTTTATATAACACTGGGCAATTCTGGCTCTAAGATATTTCCAAAAACTGATTATCAGATATTAAACATAACTAACTGCAGTTAAAATATCTAGATGGTAGAGGTGTTTGTAAAAACATACTTGTAGTTTTTTTTTTTATGTCAAAAGGTGGCAAACGTGCAGGAGGATCACCTGATGGATAGTGACTACCACCGCCCATGGACATCTGCAACACCGGGGGGCTTGCAGGTGCGTTGCCGGCCTTTCAGGAAAGAGTACGCTCTTTTCTTGAAGGTTCCCAAGTCGTATCGGTTCGGAAAAACCTCCGGCGAAAGCGAAAGTTACTTAAATTCGAACACACTTGCAATCACCATCCCTTTAAACATTCAAAGACAATTAAAATCATATTGATTAATAGTATACCCTAGTCCCAGCGACAACTACCACGCAGCAATACTTAGTATTGTTGTTCTCTAGCCTGAAGCATGAGTGAGCCAGAGTAACTATAGGCCTATCATCCTAGTTTCCAAAGCTGATGGCACACTGGCAATGGACGTAATTATAAAATTACTCAAGGCGCCAATGTCTATGGGCAGTGATGCCCACTCATTATCAGGTGTCCTATTCTTCAGTCCGGGTGGGGATGACCATTTACTATCAGATAGATTTGTATATAAAAAATAAATACATATATTTCATAAGAAAATCGGTAACATTTGAATAGAAAATTATAGTATCAAATCTCTGTCCCGTTGCCAAGACATTACATAACGATCATTCTGTGTTCGTTCTAACCACTTAGCGGAGCAATTACACCGAAAATGACACACTTAAATCTTTACGATTCATAAAATAATTTACGTTTCAAAGATAAAGGAATCATTTCGTGTTTTTGAATTGGATTTTCCGTGCCCCTTATTGTCATAGCTTTGTTAATTAATTTCTTTGAAACGTCGAAAGAATTTGAAATTGTTACATTTAACAAAAAAAATGAATAGAATTTTAATATCGAAATTAACACAATTCGTACATTCAACACCGTTTGAAATGTTTAAGTGAGATTGATGATCTTTGATGTTTTATTTAGGTTAGTATATATTTAGTTACATAAATTCTTTCACTGTTAATAAATAGGTTAATATCTTTATATATAGTTATATATCACTAGCGACCCGCCCCTGATTCGCTCGGGTTGTACTAATTAGACGAACAAATAGTGTCAGACTTGTCTTTAGAGCTGTTTCTGAACATTTCACGTTATATATTTTTATCGATAAAAGTGTTCTAGTGACTTAGCCATAAGTGCTTCTTCTCCATAAATTTTCCTGGCTCTGATAGTATGTAAAGCCTGTGGGTCCTGAACTTTTCGTCGGTTGTATCAGGTTTGCAATCCAATCGGTTTTGAGAGCAAGGGAACAGAACCTGTGTTTGGCCATACACCTGTGCACTATAGTACATATCAACCACGCAATTAGCTGGTCTTCCTGAAGAGTATTTAACTAACATGACTGTATTTTTAGACATTGAAAAAGAGTAACTACTGAGTTTCTTGCCGGTTCTTCTCGGTAGAATCTACATTCCGAACCAGTGGTAGCTTTACTTTAATTAGTTTGTTAAATGACGATTCAAAAGTGCTTGTAAAAGCCTACTTGAATAAAGCATATTTTGATTTTTGAGTGTTTCCGTGGGCAGAATCGATCTGGACGTCATCATTATTATCATTTCTTTTAAATTAATTTTCTGGAGTTTTGTTTTTGTTGGTGAATTATGTAGAATTTCAGGTCCATTGCGTAATAAATGACATGATTTTTGTGACGTATCACAACGGAAATTTTAAAGAAGTGTACCAACTAGATACTATCTAGTTTGAAGTACTTTCAGGTTTTCGTTTATTTTTTTGTAATCTTTGCATTAATATGTCCTTATGTTGGTTGAAAGTTACGTAGAAAAACTGAAATAATATATATTTATATTTAATACATAAATTCCCGACTTATTTACGAATGCTGACTATTTTAGAGCCGCATCCTTTGCATTTACCGTTTTGCTAAATATTTTTCCAATGTGATATGTTCCGTTACAGTCTCTATTTGTGATATTTGTCAAAAAATTGTTCCTTATTATATTATTTCGAATTTCAGTTAGATGATATTGTTCCAAAAATAAACGATCAAAAAACGTATTTGAAAATACAAATGTTAAGCCCTTTTCAAAGTGACAACATTTATTTTTTACGCTATTATAAAAAATCCGAGGTTACGATGTTTTTCGATGGAAATATGCCATTCTATTTCCAGTTCACAAGACGGATGGATTTGCAAGAGATGTTATTCAAAATGAAGTGTTACATTTTTATGAATATAATTTAGAGTATAATAAAACTATATTTTATATGATGCGAGAATTTTATATGATTTGTTGATGTTATATATCGTTTAAAAAAAATGAGCTTCTGTTATCCTAATACATTTAAGATGTTTCTAAAAAACGAGAGCGTGAGACTACATATTCAAAATCTGTATTATAAAAAAAAATGTTTTAATGACTGATTTAAAAGCTTTTAATCAAATTGTGCCAGAATTAGATATTACAAATAAAGTCTGTCCTGTCTTAAATAAGCTCAATAATTGTATACAATTTTGCGCACAGATCTTTACGATATTTTACAAAGCGACGTTTAGTAACTGATTCATAATTTAAGAGTTTGTTTAAAAGAAAATCATCAGGTACCCTCAGGCATGTCAGTCGTTAAGCGCAAATGATTTAAAAACCAGCTTCTATGTTTTTTTAAATATAATGTTCTAACTGCTTCTTGCGCTCCGAGTACAATATACAGGCTCAAAGGTTAATGACGGTAGAATTTCAAGAAACAGTACAAACCTTTAGTAACTTTTAGGAGACAAGTTGGTTGATTTTGTACAATTTCACTTCATGTGTTTCATGAATATAAGTAATATATTCCAAAACACCACGCCCACAAACCGTTCAGCATTCGTTTCGTTGTTCTGATGTGGTCGATGTTTTAATTTTATAAAGTTTCAACGCAAATAAAATCCTTAATGATACACATGTCTTATTTTATACCACGAAAACACTTAACAGAAGAATTATATTAAACAAACGTCTTCAGAAATAATGAATGATTTTGCGTGTTTCCAGTTTATTGTTATTTGGAGAAGTTTTCGTGTTTGTTGCGTTCAATTTGAAGCGAAGTGGTTCAATGAGAGACTGAATGTTAACCAAGGAACGCGGGTTAAATCCGGGTCATGGGTTTAATTTATGTTTATAATTCATCTCGTATTCGACTAGGAATTCGTATTTGGAATCGAGGACGAAATTTTGCAACACGTGTATCCATAAAATCGTTCTGGATCAGCTTTGTGGAATAATTAGCAGGTTCTTAGTGGTAACTTTTCTTTAAAATTAAGTTTTAACAGTCTAATCTTCAATGTAAAATGTTATATAAGTTCTTGATCCTTGCAAATGGCAAGAAAAAGAGCTGAGCATCTTAGCTCTGACTCCATTGTCATAATCTATACTAATACATAATAAAGTTGAACAGTTTGTTTGTCCGAACGTGCTAATCTCAGGATATACTATCTAATCAGACGATTGAAAAAATATTTTTGCATTTTTATTAAAAGAGATAAAATAAAGACTGCCCATTAACGCCCCATCTCAGCAGTAACGGAGCAGCAAAAAAGCGATCATAAAGCTTATATGGTCTGTGTTCTTTGTGGCAGATATTAACCTGAGAACAGGTCGTCTTATATTTATAGTGTATAAATCTTCTTTGACCTGCTTTCTCTTTAGCCGACGTAAATAAAACATCCAAATATCCTCTAGTTTTTCGAAAAACGTGTCAGGTCAAATATGTGGAGAATCGAATACAGTTTTCAGTATTTCGAAATACAGTGTTATTCAGTAAGAACTCACAACGTATCACACACGTGTATAAATGTTATAATGGTTGTAGTAATGTCGCATATCACTTTCTGACATTTCAAGATCGTGTTCTGCGGTGAGTTACAAGTTTGTTTTTAACGGAATAGTTCTTGAATTTTTGTTTTGGAATTCCCAATAATTTTAATAATTCGTTTGACATATATTTTTGTAAAATATAATTATCTACAAAATATTATTATTACTGTTTCATTGTGAAGCACTGTTCGTGAGATTTTCGCAAAAAACATTTTGTACCAAAAAGATAACTTGGAGTATAAACCAGTGTAACTTAGAGGCAATACAACAAATTAAAAAAAAAAAAAAAACAAGAATTTATTGATTTATTCTTGTGTCTATGTAATAATTAATTTAATGTCACATTTTGTCAAACATTATAGGAAAACGTTATCGTTATCTATGATCTTTTTCCATTTCTCAGTTCAGAAGTCAATACTGTTCGGTTCATTATGGAAGTACGTAAACTTAAAACGCACTGAATAAATGTTTCTAAACAAAGGCTATTTATAATCATTTCTGTTTATGTTTCAGATGTAAACGTTCTGGTAAACGCTGCGAAAAAAACCGCAGATATTTTAAAATAGATTGAAAATCTACGCCAGCAATCATCTCAAGTCTACGAATACGATGTTTTTGGGTCTATTTGAAGCTTGGTAAATCTTCACGCGAGATCAATAATGACAGTGGTGAGGATAATGATGTCGTTCTTCTGAACAACTTAGAACAACGTAGATTTTGGTTACTGCGACCAGTATAACAGTATGTGTATAACACAGATATTAAGCTTAGTCTGAAGGGAACGAGTTTCCAAGGAAAGGAACTCTGATGCCAAAGATTCTAATCATATTTAATATATGTACTTAATTGAAAAAAAGATCCACTGAGTTTCATTCGCCGGTTCTTCTCGGGTCAGGGTGTTTCCTTTTCCGAACCGGTGGTAGTGTTTAATTTGACTATCAATAAGTAAGTATAATGCTTCTATATTGAATAAAGGAATTTGAGTTTGAGTTTGAGTAATACTTAGTATTGCTGTGTTTCGGATTGAAAGATAAGTGAGCCATTATAATTAGGGGCACAAGGAACTTAACATCTTAGTTTCGTAGGTAAGTAGCGTATTGTCGATGTAGGAGATGGTAACTAGTTCTTACAGAGGTTAAAAGCGAAATCACTAACATGGCATTTGAGGAATTTTACGCAGCGACCCTCAATATGTACTCCGCATTGATAGAATGTAATATTTCAGTTTGGACGGATTTGACCGAAAAAGCAAGAATGTACTAACCGAGCTGTTTGAAATTTTCATCTTTTCAATTAGTGGACGTCCATTGACATATATAAGTTTTCCGACAGATTTCTGCAGAGGAATTTATATTGAATTCCACCTGTGTCGTAATTTCAAATCATAGGAATTATAATAAATATTAATCACCAACAGCCCGTAAATTTCCCACTGCTGGGCTAAGGCCTCCTCTTCTTTTGAGAAGGCTTGGAGCATATTCCACCACGCTGCTCCAATGCTGGTTAGTGGACATGGATATTAATAATACATAAATATTGATAAAAATACAATAGCTATAGTATGTATATTGTGATGATATCATCCAGCCGATTTTGGTTATGGCGGTCAATCTCATGGGAGACCAACCCATGCAGAACATGTTATAGTGCACAAATGTTCGCAAAAACACAGGTGCACTTTCTATTCCGTCACTGACACCGAAAATAGTTCAGGCATAAGGCACTTCTCTGCCTCGGAGAGCAAGTAAAGCCAACTTCCAAAGTTAGGGCAATTACTGACAATTTTTCGACATAAAACTCAATAACTCGTAAGGCATTCAATGCATGTGTATTGTATAAGTCTGTAGGAGTAAAGGCACAGTTAATGTAAAATAAATTGCTGAATTATAACATTAACCAATTTATCAGTAACTAGTAAACAGTACTCAGTATTGTTGTGCTTGAAGGGTGAGCCAGCGTAACAACAGGCACAAGGAACATAACATTTTAGGTCCCAAGGTTGGTGGCGGATTGGTGATGTAAGGAATGGTTAATATTTCTTACAGCGCCATTATCTATAGGCGGTGGTGACCACTTACGATCAGGTCGCCCATATGCTCCGCCAACCTATACCATAAAATAAAAGATAATATGTAACGCTAATTACAATGATAGTAACATAAAATAGAATGTATTAAAAAAAGAAAAACGTCTGTCATTGTGTCACTTTATCTTGGAGACGGAAATCACTAAAATCATTCAAACAACAATGAAAACACAGAGCGGATGTACATTTAGTAACATTAAGCTGTCGTATTTGTTATTTTAAACTATTTTCTCTTCGCTATTAGTAATTTTATAATCCTAATCAGCTGTGCCCGTGACTTCGTGATTCTCCTTCTCATGACTTGCAGATTTTACTATAAACTATTAATTCTGTATGAAGCAGCTTTTGTGATATTTTTTATTTATTTATTTAAAAACTTTATTGACCAACAACAAAAGTTGGAACAAAAGGCGGACTTAATGCCTGAAGGCATTCTCTACCAGTCAACCTTTAGGCCAAACAGAAAGTCATGAAGGCGGTAACAATAAATTTTACAATAAATACTATAATAATAATAATAATAATGAAACAGAAACATAGATAAAATATTATATATATGCATGAGAATACACATTTATAATTAACATAATATTAAGTCGTTAATAACATGATATTAAGTCGTTGGTGAAAGGCACCCGACGGCGAAGTGGTGGCATGCGCGAAGGCTGCGCGCGGTACCGGAGATTATTTAGACATTGCAGATACTTTATTATTATTATTTTATACATATACTAAAATAAAAGTCTTTACTCCTTATTACATCAGCTATCTGCCAGTGAAAGTCCCGTCAAAATCGGTGCAGCCGTTTCAGAGATAAGCCGAAACAAACAAACAGACAGACAGACAAAAATAGTAAAACAAATGTTTTTTTGGTATATGTACCGTGTATACATACATATGCATTTAGAAAGCGGTTATTTTAATATTACAATCAGACACTCCAATTTTAGTATATGTAATGTAGAAGAAGATTATTATTATTATTTCAACGTTAAGGTTTCCTTGCAATATCTTTTTAGCAGTTACAAGCCACTTATTAGTTATTCTACTAGGAAATATCAATGATGTTCCGGCTTGAATAGTGAGGGAACGAGTGCAATGAATTATACTCGTAAGCACTAGAGACATATCTAAGGCTGTTAACAGGATATTAATAAAAATGGTTTGTATTCTTACACACCATACACCATACATCTTAATACTATATCTGTATATATTAGCCGAGATGGCCCAGTGGTTAGTACGCGTGCATCTTAACCGATGATTTCGGGTTCAAATCCAGGCAGACACCTCTGAATTTTCATGTGCTTAATTTGTGTTTATAATTCATCTCGCGTTCGGCGTTGAAGGAAAACATCGTGAGGATTTCATTAAAATTAGACACAACGAAATTCTGCCACATGTGTCTTCCACCAACCCGCATTGGAGGTTCGATTGATGATTTTAAAGTCATTTGGAAGGTTCGAGCTATTCGCGTACCAATGAAAGCTTTTTGTTGTATCGAAGTCATGTACAGTTGGCATAGTAATACTAGTTCACAGTTTGTTTTGGTCTGCTTTCAGTAGAAAAATACAACGAAATGTATTCATTTGTTGTATACTTTAAAGTAATACTATCAAAAAGATCTAAAATAAAGATATATATTTTTTGTAATTTCGACAGGAAGTTAATTTGTCAGTGTTACTAGTAGCGTGGGACGGGCTAAACAGATACTCGAGAAAATATTTTTCACTCCCCCGCTGACAGTGTTACTCGACAAGAAATATGTCTAAATGCTACGTTGTATTCGTATTTCACGCGATATATGTAAATATCCTGTCAACCTTAGAAAAATATATATTAGATATGCCATAGATATTTTTTAGGCTTATTCAATTAAAAACGACACACAATCTTTTATTTGATATTAACACATTCCGCGCGTTACGAGCACTATTTCGCCGTATTTGACTATCGAACTACGCGGCAATCAGTTGTCCTTGTTTTGCGCGCGGTGCGGGGGTTGATTTTATAGGGTCCTGTGCACATACAAAAGAGATAGGTATATTCCCGACATGCTTTCATCAAGTAGGTTTTAATTTTGCAGAAAAGAAGTACGGCATATAATGTTGCCGTAACGCACAAAACCGAATTTTTTTTTTAGAATTTATGGGTTTTCATGTTGTTATGAGGCTTCGAAGTCAAGTGCTGGTACGGCAAAATACAAGCCGTAACGCAGAGCTGGCTTTACAGGTACGGCAAGTATAGGAGTCGTAATGCATAGGAATTAAGTTTCATATTTGCACTAACGCGCGCAATGTGTTAAGTAATCAATTTATGAAGGTGTTCTAAAAACAATTATCTCTTCCATTACGGTCACTGGTTAAAGTTATCAAATATTTTTTATTTCTTTCATTAGGGAAAGTAAGCAATACTAATTTGGTCCAGTTATTTGCCGTCTATTTATATACTATTAATGTACCTTAATTCATTATAATTAGTAGTATAACTCAATATCAAAAATATGGGAGGGAGATCATTTATGTGAACCAAAAATAAAAACGGACCTAAAATTGGTCCTTGCATATTAATCAAATAAAATATATTTTATTCATGTAGGTTCTTTTGAATCGTCATTTTCTACTATTATTATTATTATCAAATTAGGGAGTCTGTATAATCTGGAAAACAATAGCATACGATCTCGCCCAGCCCATAGTTAAATTTGATAAAATACATATGTTTTTTTGATTTAATCTTGTAAAATAGCGATACAAGAGTGATTGTAATACTTATATTTATTGTATACATTTGTTTTTATTATTTACAATTAAACTGTGGGAATCTTTAATATTTAAATTAGTCAGATGGGACTTCTATTGTGTCTTATGGTCCATGCGCTATGCAGCAATGAAGCGATAACATTAGTATTCCTACGTACGAAGCAAAAACTATTTGATTATTTATTATATATTTTCTTCATCTTTCATTTTATATTTCATATAAATATCTTTTTAAAGACATATAAAATAAGAACCGATGTAATTTGTGTACGTGTGCTTCCCGGTGGCAGAAATGGTGAGATTTCTGACTCATGACTGTAAGTAGTCACCGCTCATAGACATGGACGTCGTAGGAACTATCTCTTATCAAAATAAATACCATTTAGATCACCAATGCACTAAAAAAATTGGGCACTACGGAGTTTTGTCCCTAGCGTTAGTTACGCCAGCTCATTGACCTTTCAAACCAGACCACGACAATACTTAGTATTTCTGTTTGCTGTGTGCTCATTTGTATACGATGTGGTGGGTGGTACTCATTCAGACGGGATTCCAAAAAGCCCTGCTACGAAGTAAAATGAAGATCATGTCTAGTTTTAATAGTGAAAGCTAGCGTGAAAATTGCTAAAAGTGGCGCGGAACTTTGCCAATTTTTTTTTTTATTTGTTTAGCATCAAGCGTTATGGGCACCTGGTCACCTTCACCCATAGGCACTGGCTCTATATAATATATGTCTTACACCATTAATATGCCGTTAACTATTGGTTTTATTCTTTTTTGGTTCTCTGTCATTATTACTATTAAAATATATATAATATGTACATACATAATACCTAATAACACTAATAATAGAAATTTAGATTCAGTTTACTGCAAAAAGTTTGGTAAAATACCAGATTTAATATAGTTCGATGCATTATTTTTATAAATGATTAAAGCACTGACTCACTTGTCACTCAATAAATTATGACTCGGTGGGAATTACAATTAACGTTCTCGGCATTATTGTCACTCTTTCATTACTCATTCTCTTCTAAATTTTTCATTTCTGACATGAACAAGAAAATAATATTTACAAGTTCTTGATATAAATATTTTAGAATTGACAGTTGGGTATTTAGCTCTCTTTAATTTTTCGTTTTTAAAGTTCGTTTTAGCGATGTAAAATATTGGTGAACTGAGTTGTGTGACTGTGAGGGTATGGTGAGATATTTTTAAATAGTGTCGACAATTATTGATTAAAACCTATAATATAATAAAACTTGTAAAATAGGTTTTGAAAATCCTTGTTCAAAATCAAATCCATAAGAAACCGAATATAATAAATTACTAGAAATTATTTTTCATTAAGCAAAGTCAAAGGTTAAAAGCTAACATAGTAATTATCACGTCACAACAAAAAATAAATTTAATGTAAAACATTTACTGAAATAAAAATATTTTTATCTCATTATAACGTTTGAAATGATCGTAGGCACGTTACCGTTTCATAATTTCTGCCAGCTGTAAAAATAAAAATTATACATAATTCATTTTAGGGTTGTCAAAAAGTTTAAACTCGCTTATCTCAAAATCTACCAGTCGAATTTCAAGATATTATTTTTCAGTTTGAGAAACGCTTTATTTATAAAAGTTATGTCTTATTAGTACTGAAACCGATTCCAAAAATAAATTAATAGATATTAGAAGTAGGTATCTTAATAATATTAATATCAATATAATTATATTGTTTTGATTTTAATTATATAGTTTGAATAATCTGTCCTAATTTTATAAAGGCGAAAGTATCTCTGTTTATTTAACAAAGCCAAGTTACTGAACAGAATTCGTTAAAATTTGGTGTGAAGCCAGTTTGAATCTTAAAGAAGAACCTAAAATGCGAGCGCTGCTGATGGCCACTACTACTATTAAATTTTTGTTAGCCTTCTAAATTTGCTTCTTAATGAAAAAAGTCTAAATCCATTATAGATATAATATTTTACCGGTCCCGTTCTGTTCTCAGTAGATTTATTACATCTAATTTAAATGGAATCTTTAAAGTCCCGCTGAATCTACTGTTACAGTTTTCTTTCTTTTAAACACTATATACTTTTACAAAAAAGAAAAAAAAATCGGATTTCCATTTTTGAATTTGCTAAAAATATGTTTCGGTAAAATATCGACGTAAAGCAAAAAATCTATCAGCACTTCTCATTATTACCAGACGAGCGCTGACAGATTTTGTCGCTTCAGTATCTATATGACATATTGTATTTTTTTTTATCGTTGTAGTGGAATAGTGTTGTTTGTCTTCCATCTCACCTGATGGAAAGTGTAGATGAAGACGAAGGTGGTACACGCCCATCCAAAAGAAACCTGTTCACTCTACTCTTAAAGGTTCCAGAGTTCATTATGTATTCAACTTATTCCATACAATGAGTGTTGATCTGTTTCAAATGTATATTTAAGAAGATGAACGAATATTTATACGAATATAATTCTGAATGAACCTAATGATCATTTTAAAATTGTATGATTTTTTATAGATTAGTAGTGCTTAAACCTACACTAAAAGTATAATACCTCGTCTTAATGCCTTCAAAAGTGATAGCAGGGCTGGTTTATTTTTTTGTCTGGAGGATCGGAATCGATTCAACGGGGAAATGTTAATTGTCAGTAATACACGATATATGAAGAATATAAAATTGGCAAGTTTCGATTTAGATATTGTGACAGCAACTGACTACAACATTAAATGACAGATACAGACGACAAGACACGACATCGTCTACAGTTGGTAAACTTCAAAAGATAAGCGCAATAATATTAACAGTGCTCTAGTCTGCGGTGGCAATAATTGTGACCGCAACGACAAACTATAAAGGCACACTTTGAAGTTTTTCACATTGGTTGCGACGTGGTTGTTAAATCACGTTTCCACTTTTGAAAATGCACTAGGAAAGACGGCAAAAGATATGCGATGGGAGGCATTATTGTTTTCGTAGCGGTAGTGCGGTCAGCGATGGCTGTAAGATACGTCGGCAAGCGACATTGTCGCCGCGTTCTAAAAATATTTTATATAAAACTATCAGAACCAGATATGCTGATATAGCTTAGTGTATTAGAGACGAGCCGATGAACGAACTCAATCCTGACAAACATTACTGATGAACTGAACATATTCGGTAGTGAAAGCAAAAATTTAAAAATGATTAGTAAGGAAGCATTTATATCCATCAACTTGCACTAGAGCAGTTTGGTGTAATAAGCTTAAAACAATCCCTTCTCCTTTTTGGGCAACAGTAGAAAATTTTCAGGCTGATAATACTTAGGAACCAGTGCTAGCACTTGAGGTCAGCTAGATATGCCGTTTGCGGTTGCTTTCGAAATTATACCTTTAGCCTCAACTGTACCACTTAAACTTTATAGACTGATCATAATATGGTATACTAAACTAGTTAGCAATCACAAATATAAATGACTACCTCGCCCGGTGTTGCAGTGCAGTTTAATTGTATTGTAAACAATTATCCGATTTGTAAACAATTCCACGTTGATGATATTCTAACAGAAACCTTCATGCTAGTGCCAAAATCAACTGTACAAAGTTTAACACCATCGGCTACTTATGAAATCAGTCGCCTACAGAGAATAACTGGCGAAAGAAACTCAATTCAAACCGAAACACAACTGTAGTAAGTATCTATTGTCGTTTGACGGCAGAATTTCTAATGTTTGAGTGGTACCTGAAAGGCTTACACAAAGTCACCAAGTAAAATAACATTCGTTTTTTATTAGTATTAGTAATTCTTTTGTAAAAATTAGTATGTCAATCTAAAAATATTTTAAGTTTTTTAAACTGATATTTTATCTCAATAGTTTAACCATGAGTTTTCACCACGACAAACGTTACTACCCCGCCCGTAGGTCGTAGCGTGATGTTATATATTAGTAATCTTTATTAATGAATAGACAATCTTATGCAAATAATTTTAATTTGATATAGAGGATTTATACAATTTTGTAAACTTCTAAGCGACAACCCTATTTCGAGAACATTCAGGGATCAGCTAGCTTCCCTGAACGAATAAATAAAATTACGATTTAATTTCCAGCGTTGTAAACAGGAAACCATTTTAAGAAATTAAATAAACAAAGTCGGTTTCATAAATGTATATCTGGTAATCAGCCTTGGCACCTCTTCGGTTTCGTCATATAAGTAGATACTTATATAAATTGTTCGTCTGTTTATCTTCCTACCTACGTGTTATGGGTCAAGTTTGATCTTGGGAATAGATGAAGTATAGAATTTAGATGCGAACTATATAATAAAATATTAGTAAAGGTTTTTTTATATAGACATATTTTTTTGCTCTTCTCTTTATCGCACCTCGAAGAACGCTCTACCAGCAAACCTGGTCCCCTCCTTTTATAACCTGGTTTTAAAACGAGGCGAGAAGGGAGATTAGTGCAGTTCATTGTCCATGACTGTACTGGCCGTTTGCACGGTTGGACTCCACTACCAGTTACCATCAGGTGCAGTGGAGTCATGTGCCTAACCAAAGTACATAAAAAAATTTCAACCTATAAAAAAAATAAGTCCGAGCAGATTAGAGCTTACGACATATTCGAAGTTGTGCTTATCTGACGCTGTATCTGAGGAAATGTAAAATATTTCCTCTTACTAATAACACTTATCTTTAATTAGTTATCTGAGTACTTTTAAGATATTACTAAATAAAACGTGTAAGTTTATATCGTCAATTTCCATAATTTATTAAAATCAAATTCACATAGCTTCAGTTGTTTTAAGAAAGAGTGGAACACCGTGATCTTGTTGGGAATCCGGGTTTTATTACTGAGTGTTTACGTTCTTATACTTATAATTCACCTCATATTTTGCGGAGAAGACAGTGAGTTTGTTATCAACAGTATATTCGAGAAGCTCTATTATCACTAAAATGTATTGTATTAGAAGCAATTCTTCTTTTGTTATGCGGGAAAAGAAAGATGAGGACCCGTTACACAAGCTTTTACTTACTAAGGGCTACTACTGATCTAATGTTCCTTCTTTTAATCATTATTTAAAAGACACTCATACTGAGGAAAAACTCATTCATACAAACTGAAAAAGTTTTGATAAAAGAAAGTTTTAATTATAGCGTATATTAGTTGGATATGTAATAAAGATATTAGAAACAAAATCAGATATAGTTTACAAGCGCTATTTTGTTTTCAATTTCGTGCAATGAACATGAAATTACTAAAAGAAATATAACGATAAGGTTAATTTCGTCAGACGTATTGTATTAGAAGATTAATGCACCCGAGACTTTTGCTATGGTACAGCAAAAATCTTGCGATGATCGAAGTCTTCCACTTATTTCGGTCTGCCTGTCATTCGCCAAGTGACTGGATAAGGAACTTCACGCCAATAGCAATGTAAATTTACAAGCAGTTAAACGAAATAAATAATTCTTATAGCAACACCCTCCTACGTCTTATCTGCGTTCCCTTGACGCAATTCAGCGCTATAAAACAAATAATTGATCGATTTTTTAATAAAACTACTCTAAAACCCACACGTTAGTCATTGTAACGCCAAATAACCGTCTTTTTTGGTTTTCTGTTAGTTGATATGAGGATTCAAATTGAAAAATTAAAATAAACTTTATTCAAATAGGTTCTTAAAAGCATTTTTCTCAAAGTTGACACAGATTTGTAGGATAGATAATAGGAAGAAGAATTGTCAAGAAAGTCAGTAATAACTTATAGCAAATAAAGATTTTTAGTAGGCTCAGTGGTCTTTTTTTGTTTTAACATGATGAGTTAGTTTGTAAGAGTAATATTTTTAAGACTTTAATGTATACCTATATATAGAATTATATTATTTGTATATCATGTTGGGCTCCGAAATAAATAAAATCAATAATTCACTTTAATATTAATGAATAAAACTTAAGGACCAATTTTAGGTCCTTTTTTATTCTTAGTATACATAAATGATGTTTTCTATGCTGTTGATAGTGAGTTGGGTGAAAATGGTTTAAAATTTAAATAGAAGATTGGACCCACACTTACTAATAAGCGAAGGTGAATAAAAACTTGTAAATTTTGAAATTCTTCTTGCATTAATAGTTGGTTAAAGAATTTGTGTTAGGGTCAAATTAAACGATGGCTAGATAATGTATTTATTGTGATACTCTCGTCATCTCTAGTATAGGAATAATGTCTTCTAAATTAACAAGACCTTGAACGTCGACTGACTTTGATCTTGTATGAGCCAGCTTACTTTAAAAGTCATTCAGTACCGTAAAATGCCGGAACGGTTCGAGATTTATAATAGTATTATAATAGTTTTATGTGTCGAACGTTTTACATAAAACGTTTTTTTATCTGTCGATATTAATAAAAAAATAAATTACGATTAAAAGATTTCCGTTCGATTTTAGAACGTGTCTATTTCGAGTTGGTTTGTCGGTTATTATTGTTTGAGTTCTTTTTTTGAATATAATAAAAATAATTGCGTTTCGATATTCGCTTAGTTTGCCAAACGCAGACGTGATTAGAAAGTGCTTAATTAATAGAATTATGTTTGACTCATTTGAAAGATCCGTGATGATCTATCCGATAGAACACGTGGATATTAAACATACGTTTAGGTACAGTTAGTACATGTTATTCCAGTTTCGTTTTCAAAGCTTGGCTCAGTCAGTTCCTCAAACACCGCGGTATCTCTGTTTATTATACATAACATTAAAGCTCTCATGCTTGTCATGTTCTGAAATGGTTACAATTCTCGCCGTAAAACGGACTCGTTTAATACGACGTAAATTACAAGGAATACAGTAAAATTATAAATGAATTCGACATAAATATTTTTACAATTACTTGACCGTATTTCTAGCAGGTTTCGGTACTGAAACGGAAAGTCGATATAGAAATGGTTCTCACCGGTAGTATTGCAGAATTAGATATCAGTAGTAGACTTACTTATTTATTTAACACTTTATCTATATGCACAGCACGAAATAGAATTGTACAAAAGGCGGGTTTGATGCTAAAAGCATATTCTATCAGCCAACCTTAGGAAGTTCAGGAAAGGATGTATGTAAGTGGGCAAAAGACAAATAAATTAATCGATATTAATCTATAACTAAACATATACTTTTATACTTTTTTTTTTATTATAAAGAGGAAATACTTTTTTGTTTTATATCGATTAACTCTGAAAATACTGAATCGATTTTAATACACATCTCATAATTAGAAAGCTATTCCCGGAAGAAACATAGGACACGTATGGTTCAATAATAATAAGATTCCTGTCTGAAATAATGATATATGTACCTACTTCATGCGGTTGAAGCAAGACACAGATAGTTTAATAAGGTATATACAAACATGAAAATATACATTCAATTTGAATATAGAATATTTTGAAATTGAATCGCATTTATTACTCTGTGGTTGAAATCAATATTTGAATTCAATGATTTTAAATTGCTTTAAGTATTTACTTGAATCCATATTCGAGACTCTTCCTTTCGCGTTTTTGAACGTAATCACCAGTATTGAACGTTTTAGTACCACCGATCTTTAGAATTATAGAGCTGGAGAGTATGTTTGGTTCAGTGCACTAATCTTTGGAACTACAAGTCCAATTTAAATCGATTTTCAAACTTTTTTCATGAAGTTTAAATGAAGTATTAGCCATTTCAACTAACATGGCAATCAGTTTGAACTGAGCATGTATAATCCAAATTAAAAAAAGTGGAGCCACAGTACATAATTTCGTTTCCATAATAAGATTCACCAGTTATTTTTAACTTGCCTTATTAAAAAAATTAAAGTTTGTAAATAAATACGAGATTTTATGAAATATATAAAAGCGTGACCATTGATTTCTAGGCAGGATATACCTATATCATTTTCATTGTACTTGACATACTCTGTAATTTAATTGGTGGAAAAGAGTAATTACTGAGTTTCTTGCCGATTCTCGACAGAATCTACTTTCGACTCTGTAACATTGTTCCGATTCAAAAGTGATATTTTGAACCTACATAAATAAAGAAGAGTTTGATTTTATTAAATATAAATGGAGCGTTTTCTTTTTCTTTTTCAGGATAAAGTGAAATTGCCATCTTTTCGTGCCTATTTAGACTGTTTAATGGATTTAATAACTTTGGGACTACACAATATATATTATACGGAATAATAAAACTATTGTCAAGTTAATATAAATGCTATCTTATTGTAAAATATAGAAGTTCGAGTTTCATTAAAGTTTCTTATGAAATCTTAATCTGTGGTTAAAACTACAATATACTATATACTCAAAGATCAAAAGGCTACGAATAATATAAAATTTGTAAAAAAAATGACTTAAATACCTATTTAAGAGTATTTAAGAGTACAGAGTACCTACTCTGACAAAATAAATAATAAATAAAATACCCAAGCTGAAAAAGAATTTTATTCCTTGTATTTTCACTCTTTGGGATAAAAATATTAATAATATATCATCATCTGCGTTTAAATAAAAAATAAAACGGCAATAAGATATTTCTACTATCCGTAAGCAAATCAAATCATTTTTTCAATATAGCAAACGGATCTAAGACGATAAACACAGGAAATCTTTATTGACGATCATTATGAAAATCTCATAATCGAGTTTGGTTATTCGAACGATAAGAAAAAAATACTCAGCAGAAATCCAATATATTTTGATGTATGATTGAAATGGCATTGAACCCGTAACAAACAAGATGTATGTGCAATGAAACAGTGATAAACTACGAAATATGCCTATGACGTCATTTATAAAGCTGAGGCCACACTGGATGTATGAATTCCATTTAAATTTAAAAATAATATTTCTATTGATTATAACGGAAATTGACTTAGTTGTTTATGTAATAAGTAAACACTGAATAAGATCAATTTGATATCACCGTCAAATTCAGAAACGAATTATTTTTTAAAGTTTATAGGTTAATTACAATTGGCATATCCTGTTCGTTGATTTGCATTTATTGTCCAAATACCACAATACATAGAGAACCTACTTGATTATATTTGCACAAATATGGCAAATAATGCCAATAACAACAACCTGACCACCTCTATGTCCAGATCAATGGAATCAAATATGGCAATTGTGTTAACCAACATTACTTGGTACTCTGGTTGAAATATACTGACTTACTTGTGGGTTCACTCTAACGGTTGATGGAGTGTTTATAATATTGCTGAATATACCAAACATTTGATTGACCAAAGCGATACCTCTATACCAACTCATTCAAGTAAAGTTGCCTTAACGTACGAACAAACAAACACTACTACAATAACATGTTAATAAAGAATTGTATATATTTGTGAACAATACATTAAACGATACTGTTAACATTTTGATACCGCAGATGCCATTCAAAAAATATACTGAAATATTCTAAAGATCTGTTCTCGATTTAGTTTTAGGAGGATGCGTTGAAAGATTTAATATCCACCTGCTGGTAGCCCTTACTTTATACGAGATACAAAAACTATTCGAATTATTTAGTTTAGTTTAGACGTTTTTATTTAAGGTGAAAACGTCTGAACTCCATTTTTAACAACGATAGAAAAATAGTAAAAATTTACTTATAAACAAGGTTTGGAAGGCGAAATTCGGTATGCGTTCCCTGGATGTTATTTATCCAAATAACACAGGTTTTAGCAAAGTATTATGTTATTTCTTATTCAGACCTAGTCTTATTAAGACATGTTATTGTTTAAATTGTAATGAATAAGATTTTTATAAGCCTAATTATTATGCCTCTATGAATCATGTGGTGTCTGTGAAATATTTTGAAATCTAAATTATAAACTTATTTAAATACTTATGAGCTAGAATAGTGATATTAATGTATATGTCATTGTAAAATTATTTGTCGAAAGTTGGTGAACCGTAATATACCTTTTTGGTATATTACGGTTATTATTAATAATATAATTTCAGTTAAATTATAAACACTAACGTAACCTAACCGAAATATATTAAACTATCGAAATTTAAGAGTTAAATCACCGTTCACAATATTTCGACAGTTTACAATCTCGCGAGATAGATTATAATTCTACGGTGATACCTATAAGATTACGAATCAAATGATTTCTAAGCGTCTGCCTTTGTGCTCTCATAAAAGTACAGAAAGTAGGCCAAGATATACTTCAATACTACAGTTGCAAATAAAACACAAGACAGGACAAAGCACCCGGAGATAATAGGATGCCGTGAGTGCTCGTCTAGTCAGCGCGTGACATATTTTATTCATGGGTTGGTCCTTTAATAGTTTACCATTTTGTAGATGTAGATTTCTCTACAGAACGTATAATTTACAACCTTTTTTAATACGACGGATTATTTAAATTTTTCGATAAAAATTAAGCAAATTAATTATACAAAGAATCACATATTACAGCAAAAATGGTTTTGTGTTTTTATTTACTTTATCCAATGGAAATGAGTCACGTGATCTCACCTTCGTCCGCACATCGGCTCTGAAGGAAGTATATAATCGTATGTATGCAATCATGGGGCTGAAGTGTTTTGGCCGAGTTAATCCTTCCACTCTTTAAACCAGCACTTAGTGCGCTGCTTGCTAAGCTTAGAATTAAAATAATTAAATACTTGGCTCCAAAGCTAGACATATGTTACCTGTATCAACCTAAGTTACCTAAGTCTTTGGCCACTAGTACTATGACAACCAAACGTTATTTCCTTTCATAAAATTATAAAGCACATAATGATTATTATTTAATAATTATTAAATTTATTATAGAAACAAATCTACACCGCATCAGCGTGGCGGAATTTAATCCTGTGCATTTGCCGTAGGCTATTAACGGGCTTAACATTTTTTATTTTATTTTATAGCAAATGGGTCATTTGATGGTAAGTAGTCACCATGGCTCGTAGACATTGGACACTGTAAGAAATATTAACCATTTCTTACATCGTCAATGCGACACCAGCTTTGTGAACTGAGCTGTTATCCCTTGTGCCTGCTACATTACACACTTATATTAACAGCCTGACAATTTCCCCCTGCTGGACTATATAACATTCTCCTCGAAGGGAATCCTTACCCCGCATATTCCACCACGCTGCTCCAATGCAGACTTGGTGGATACACATGTGGCAGAATTTGGTTGAAATTAGATACGATAAGCTCATGAAAATTCAATGGTGTTTGCCTGGGTTTGAAACTGCAATCATCGGTTAAGCACGCGCTCTAACCACTGGGCCATCTCGCTCAGTACACAGCCTGTTGTTATACTGGCTCATTCACATTATTATTCATACTTGTATTATAATTTAGATCATTCGACAAGAGATACATATATAATATTTTATTGTTGTATGATATTTAATATACCGGAAAATATTAACGTTTGGCGGTAGAATGAATGATAATCTGTGGTTCCTACCCGGAAGTGGTGACAGTAATGGTATGTAATGTATTACGGTAAGTAGTCGTAGGTGTATGTATATATAAATATTTATATAAGTATTCGTCAGTAAATAAATAAAATAAATGGAAGATTAACTATTAATATTTGAAAATCGACTAAAATTATTTTATTTAATTCATTTATATTGAAGATATTTATAATAACTTGGGCTTTTTTTAATTAATTGTCATTTGGCCGATATTTGAACATTATGATTTTTTTTGTACTTAAAGCTTAAGTAAATCATTTCTGATAGGAAATGCTTTTACACTGAACGTGCTACTACTTTTTTTTCTTAAATCGTACCTTGGTCTAAAATTGTGGCAAACAATATTCATTATTCTGATTCGATTTAGTTTAATTAAACGTAGCATTTTATAAATAACGGATGTTCTTAAGACAGTCTAATGTCTATCTAGTAAGAGTTTCTATGGCGATTCATTTATGATACAGTCAAAGAAATATATAAACTAATATTAACGAAATAGCAGTGTTAATATACATGAAAATATATACAAATATATATAATATAATAACAATGATACACTTTATTACATAACAATACGTAACAGTAATAACAATACAATAATGATACTGCACAAAACGCCTTATTGATAAAAGCGATCTCGTCCAGGCAAAGTTTGGGAAGAACTGGTGTATATAAGACGAATATATATACAGTATACATATAGTAAACATGCAAAATAAATGTGTATTACGGGTAATGAGCGTGGTGTTCGCAGAGCCGGCTTGTACCGATCAATATCAGCGTTACACATCACTGCTTAGGAAATTTCTTCAAGTTCGACCAATATCAAACTAATGTGCAGCCGGCTGTCTGAAACAAATATATCTGGACTTTGTAATTATGAATGTTGATTATTTTAATGTAGGGTGTGAGTGTGAGAGCCACGACTCAGTGGTTTGAACACGAATCTTAAACGGTGGTTGCGGTTCAAAACTGAGCAAGTAAATTTTGTATTTATCGGTTTATTTGTATATAATATATGTAGATATCGTATGAATATAAATAAAATAAAAAAATGTTATAACATATTTATATATATATATATATATATATAGAAATTGTTATGTTAAGAGTATAAAATATAAAAGACGTGATAATCCCATTAAGGGATTCCTTCCAGAAACATCTATATTTCTACGGATTCACTTTGTCATCCGTTGTCAGAGAAAAGCTTTCGTAAGATCCTCTACGAAAAAAACTGAGGGATCTCTACGTTCGGCTAATACAGGATTTATTTTTTATTTTTGTGTATACGAGTAATATTTATTGTTAATAATATTTGGAAGATACATTAGCTATTTATTAAAAAGAAATGTATCTACTATGAAAATCCTTAGTGTTAAGAATAATTACTTTATCTAAAGATTGTATGTATGTTATGTTAGGTATGGATGTGTGCTAGCCGACTCTTTTATAGTCTGTGGAGGGTCTGTAGCACGGTCGGTCTGACATCGTGAGCCAATTAACAGCCGCTAAAATGACTCACAAAATTGTTCCGATTGGTTATGTATGTATGTGTGCGTGAGTGTGTGTGGTTGCGTGTGTGTGTTTGTGTGTATATATGCTTATAACACTGTTACTGGCAGGAAGTATAAACCATTTCTTACACCATTAATGCGTCGCCAATTATGGAATCAAAGATATTATGCCTTTCAGTATACTGGTACACTTACCCCTTAAACAGAAATACAGCTATTCAAAGTATTATTTTAACGGTCGAATAATATAATTAATTTTTGTACACCAACTCCTACACTTAACTTTATAATAGGTCAGAAATCTTAATTATTATTTAGTTTTTAAATTAAATCATTATGAGTTCAGATCCTTAATAATTTAATTAACATAGCATCATTATATTATTCTTCAAGAATGAATACTGAGTTTCTTGCCAATTTATCTCGATCTGAATTCCGAAATAATAGTACTATGATAATTTGAATTCAATTCAATCGTTTAAATTGACGATTCAAAAGATCCTATGCAGTATATTTTCTTGGTGCTCATAGGGAGTAAGATTATCTCTTAAGCTGTCGTGACATCTCTTACTTTGTTGTATAAATTATTATAATAATTTGAATTTAATAACGAAACTCTTTTTATATTTATTTAGAGGTTTTCTTTCACTTTACATTATTTCAATAACGGTCAATTTTAATTTTAATTTTTATTTTAGATAGAGAGAGAGAGATACTTTTGTTTTGTGTGACAAATATATATTCAAATATATATCGATTAAAGTAATGCAAATAGTCGCGAACATCTCAGTAGCCTTATTCAAAGACTTCGTATACATAGTGATAGTTCCGATTTGAGCATTTTATAAGTGAATGAGGAGAACCGAGCAATACAGTGCGCAACCTGTAATGTTACTATTTGTAACACAACATCAGTGAGAGAAAAATCGTGTATTACAATGTGCAATCCTGTAATTATTCTCCTTGTAACATTACACCGGCGAGTGAAAATAACCAAACATTACAGTACCTGTAATGATACTATAACCTCTAAACTGTAATGATACTATTTGTAACATAACATCAGTTACAAAAAAGATGCGAGCTTTATAGTGCACAACCTGTTTGATACAATTTGTAACATTACATCAGTGACAGATAAGAACCGGAAATTACAGTGCGCAATCTGTAATGATACAATTTGTAACACATTGTAAAAACAGCTGATTCGACTGCAGGTGAATGTTAAATTGTTTCATTACGAATGCTCGTCTGTCAGTGAGGCAGCACTGTAACGTTATGTTCAAAATCGAATCTTACAGTGAGTGACCGACGTTACATAGATTGCGCGTATTGTGTATATCATTAAAAATCAACAGGCAAATGAATAGAATTAATGAAATTGTTTGTTAAATTAGTGATAGGTCGTTTTATATGAGAAAGCAAACGAATTACTCACTAGAAATGTTGAACAAAACGATCGCTTAAAAATAAACAATTGTCTACGTTATTTTCCATTCGTCAATCAGCGTGACGATGTGACTTATGTGATATTGTATGCCTCTATAACGGATGTATTGACATATGTATATATTGAACGACATATTGAATGTTTTATATTGGCGATTTCTACAAATTTTTATTGTACAAAATTTTATGCTTTATCTCGAATCGTATTAAAAGAGGTTTTATCGAAATATTAAGACTAAAGTATCTCACGGGTGTCTGCGCAAGGGATCATGTGACGTCTCTATCTCCGAACAAAAGTAGTCGGTACCGTTGTCTTTTTAGTGGGTATTCTCCAAAGTAACTAAAGCTACAGCTCTCGGCAACAGCGAATCCCACTTTTTTACTTCATATGGGGGACGTCGATTCCGTTTTACCAGTTAAATAAAAAAAATGCATATATGATTAAAAATATCATGTCAATCTACAATATTATATTTTATTATAAAATACGCAGTACAAACTTCTTTCATTAATGATGAAAATGTACAAAAAATATCTATTAATAAGCATTTAAATGTAAATAAAATATAAATATAACTAAAGTATTATTTCATCGCATACTGGCTAATCACCAGCAGCGCTATTCTGGGAAAACTCACTTCCTAATTCACTCGTGAAATTAAAAAACAGATTAATAGCGATACGCTATTTTGATATCTATATCCTTTAAATGTAATTAATATTACATTCAATGTCGCCTAACACTATTGGACGTTTCAAAACCGTGTTCTGCGGTGAGTTACGATTTTGTTATACTGCACCAAAATTGTGTGTTCAATCGATTGCATAGAACTGATTTAAAATTCAGTTACAAGGTTTCACACTTCTTAAGAACTAAAGTTATATATATTTATATATATTGAATTAAAATCATAGTGTCGTTATTAAAACTTACTTTAAAGTTTTTTATATAATATAAGTTTTTAATAAATAATCGCAACGAACTAAATTGCAATGATTTATTCCATTAGACAAGTGAATAATCATGTTTTCAGAAACAAACTATTTTAATACTTTTAATGTAATGTTTTTATAATTTAAAACGTTTATTAATATATATATTTTATATTAAAATATTTTGGACACAAATTTTGTTCATCATTTGTTAAAAAAAAATCTTAATATTTTTAAATAAAAACTTTTTTTTTTTTAAATATAAATGCTTGAGACGGTCAGATAATAAAATAACATTATTTGAAAAACAAAAAAAAATATATATTATGAAACCTTAAAAAAATAAATAAAGTTTGTATTACCTTAACAGAAAAAAATAACTTCAGCACGCAAATCCGAAACGAACCACAGTTTAACAAAACAAAACACAATCACTCACTGAACCATTAGAATAATTTATTATATTTATAAGGGATATTAAGCATGGTTACTTTCTAACCGACGCGGCGACCACAGTGTTTAATTTCAGAAAGCAGATAGCACGGTTTTCACTCAAGAAATCAGCACAGAGATTTAGTTGGAAGACGTCAGTCTGAACGTTGTACGTTATCTTGAGCATCGCGATTTCGACTGGCTAAAATTAACATTGTTGATCAAATGCAGCGCAGGGCTGCCAACAGCTTTGTTTCAGATATTTTATATAAATACAGAGTTTCATTTAAATGTCATATAGTATCATAATGTAATTACTGTCGTCACTATTTTTAATATGATGATTTATACCATAAATGCAATTAGGGTTGACAAAAGTAAATATTTTTCGCTTAGTAAAATGTCGCCAGCATACCCAATTCTTTTTTCTGGGATATGTAATTTTCTTTATAGTTATATATATAAATTATAAATTAAGATGTCATTGTAACCTTCGCTACTTAAGTTAATTAATTTTATACAATTTTACTTGTTGGTAAGCCGTTTTTGCAAGCCCGTCTGGGTAGGTATCACCCACTCATCAAATATTCTATCGCCAAACATTACAGTACTTAGTATTGCTGGGTTCCGGTATGAAGGGTGAGTGAGCCAGTGTAACTACAGGTACAAGGAACATAATATCTTACTTTCTAAGGTTAGTGGCGCATTGGCGATGTAGAGAATGGTTAATATTTCTTACAGCACCATTGTCTATGGGCGGTGGTGATAACTTACCATCAGATAGCCCATTTGCTAGTTCTCCAAAATATATATTAATATTAAAAAAAATCAAGTATTAATAATTTTAGGACAGCTAGTTTTATTAATATATAATATATATAAGAAAAAGTTTTATTATATAATATAAGTAGCAGCGCTTCGCAGTTTCACAGCTTTATAATAAACAATTTAGTTGAAATTTAAATTTAGAATATTGACGTGACAAGCGTAAACTTCGTTTTGTCTTTTAATAAATATAGGGCTTATGCTTCTGCTCCTATACATTTTATAAACGCAAAGCCTAGGTTAAGCATTTTTATGAACAGTTCTTCTACCGTGTATCGTAATAAAAAAAAAAAAAAACAAAATATACTTTATTCAAGTAGACTTTTACAAGCACTTTTGAATCGTCATTTAACAGACTATATTATGTGAAGCTACCACACCGGTTCGGAATGTAAATTCTACGCAGAAGAACCGGCAAGAAACTCAGTAGTTACTCTTTTTCAATATTTAAAAATACAGTCATGTTAGTTACATACAATTAAATTATATATGTATGTAATATATCCTGCCTGGAAGTCAACGAGTATTAACTCCACGCTTTTTTATCATCTGTATAATCTTGTATCGAATAATATGCCCTCTTTACCAATGTATTTTTTACAAATGATTTGAATTTATGAAACGGCAAAGTTAAAAATTTCTGCCTATTTTTTTTTAATGAAATTAACATCTCTCAAACAAAATAAAAACCAATGAAATAAAGAAATTTTGGAACGAAGTTCTTCTACGTGGTTTAAGTAGAGTGCACTGGTGGAAATAGTCACGTGAAGAAAAAGCGATATGCCGCCTCCAGGCGACCTACCTTCTATTAAACATGGTTTTCTTAAAGTAAACTTGAATCCAGACCGCATTTTAATAACAATTTCATTCTTTGTCAATAAATCATTCTTGGGGCAAGGTATCCGCTTCTATAATAATATTCCGCAGACATTTTTAACTTTGTTTCATAGATTCAAGTCAATTGTAAAAAATACATTGGTAAAGAAAGCATATTATTCGATACAAGAGTATATTGATAATAAAAAAGCGTGGAGTTAATGCTCGTTGACTTCCAGGCAGGAGTCATAACATACATACATAATTGTATTTAACTAACATGACTGTATTTTTAGATATTGAAAAAGAGTAACTACTGAGTTTCTTGCCGCTTGCTGGCTAGCTTTACTTTTAATAGTTGCCTACTTGAATAAAGTTTATTCTGATTTTGGTTTTAACTCTATAACGTTGTTAATTTATTTCACTGTCTGTTTTTTTTTTTATTTCAGCAAAAGTAACTTCGTTCCATCCGGGTGTCCCACGATACCTTTAATACATTTTTAAATATTCCTGTTAGAAATACTTATTTATATATTTACATTTATATTATAATTATATATTTAATAAACTCATATTTTGTTATTGTATCCGATTTTATAAATATGTAATCGATTTCAGAACGTCATTCGTATGGCTTTAAAAAGTAATACAAGTTGTTTTCCCGCGCAAAACGATTATTAAAAAAACAAAAGAGAGTCGCGCGTGGAATGAGAATAGATTTTTGTGAATTGGATATTTAGCTTCAGGATTATAATATTTATAAAATAAAACAAGTAATAAATAAATATTCTGTGTACTGGTATTATTATTACCAATGCAAATTTTTAATAATAATAAACTCTTATGGTAAAAGTAATTTCCTAGCGTTAAGATATTCTGATTAATTCATATCGTTTTCGTAATGGTTTAAATCGGAGTATATGCATCAATTTTGACTGGCTAAAATTAAATTGTTGACTTAACGCGGTCCAGGGTTGCCCCGTTTAACAAATGTTTCAATAACAATTATTCTGATTAAGTAATGGTAGCTGCATGTTCATTCATAAATCTCATATTGATTTCGTTTTTGATTATTATAAACTAAAATTATTGGTGTAATTTCGTTGATAGATTTAAATTACTAGTGTAATGTAGGGTAGGGTTGTCAATTTCTATTGATGATGTGATGTCGTCCTGATCGACTTCGATCACGGGAGCAATATACAGGGCTATTGGTAATTGGACGTATTCCCATTAGGAGGTGATGGGGGTGACTATTTACGATAATTTAGACTCTCGTATTAATTATGCAAAAGTAAACCATTTTTGAGTTTTCACGTATTTTAGTTTATGTTTTAAATAAGTAAAAATTACAACTATAAAAATTTATTAAAAAAAAAAAGTATCAATATAACCCTCACCACCCATATCAGCTCATAACGGGAGTATGTCGAATTATCAATAACCTACAGGGTTATAGAACACGAGTGTGTGCGTAAACACATACGCACTCTCGATTTCCTCACTCTTATTATCTGATGGGACGACATGACCTGCAAGAGTTCAGGCGCAGGACAGCTTTACTTGCTTCCCGAGGCACGGGAATATATCCACTTCTAGATTCCAGACTCCAGGCTGTTACTGAGAATTATTCGACAGAAAATCCCATCATTTTGTATTAGCTTGAACCCAATACTTCGGGTTCCGTAGTCTTATATCTAGCCACTAGTCCAACGAGATTGCTATTGGATAGAAACTGATCAATACATAGTATGCATAAAACAAAGTCTTCTCAAAGATCTTAAAATTTATACGACGGATTTTAATGCGGTTTTTTTAATAGATAGATTGATTCAAGCGGAAAGTTTATATGTATGAGACATGCACGATATAGTAGAAAAACACTGAAAACTTTAGAGGTTTCTGAAGTGATTATCGGTTAGTATTGTCTAATGTCTAAAAAACTATGAACGTTGTAAGACATTCTGTAGTATATTTAGTATCAGCATTGCACCCGTGCGAAGCCGGGTCGGGTCGCTAGTAGGAAATTAATTAATGATAATGACAATTTAAATTTTACGTATACTGTTATGTGGCAAAAATAGCGAGTTCAGTTTAACCGAATCGAAACACAGTTCTGGTTTTTAGCTGGTCCCTTTATCTGGAAATGGCGCAAAATCAATAAACAATTATTATTTAACAGACAAAAAATGTATATTTGTAAATTTAATTAAATGTAAAATTATTAATAATAATTGCTTAATTTGTGTTTATAATTCATTTCGTGCTCGGCGGTGAAGGAAAACATCGTGAGGAAACCTGCAAATTCTACCACATGTGTATTCCACCAACCCGCATTGGAGCGTGGCCCAGCAGTGAGAAATTTACAGGCTGCTAATGTGTGTAATGTATGTATGTTCAGATATACAAATCACGACTAAGACAATAGTATAGTATTAAATTAAGTTTTATCGACATTAATACTTATATCGAAGCCCTAAATATGTATATCACTATTTGTATCGTTACGAAATGTGTGTCATATAAATATATATTTTACCCAGCTATGAAATCATATGGTATACTATACACAATACATGTAGCATAGTAATAGAGCTCTTCTGAAATGCCCCAATTTTCTGGAACCGATTAAAAGTTTAAGTTGGGCTTTATCGATATTAAAGCCTGCGAAGCTTTTATTAATAAGTTGTAAACTGACTATAATAGTTGCCTATTTTGTTTAAAGTTTAAATAGGTTTAAAGAATTAGCTCACGCACAGTTATATAATATATACTATCCGCCCCGGCTTCGTACGGGTGCAATGCTGCCACTAAATATACTACAAAATAATGTCTTTCACGTTTTTCGTTCACAGTTTTTCAGTCGTTAGATAATACAAACTGCTATGTCCTGCGCTATGTACTGCGCTTTAAGTCTGTAATATTTCCAAAAATATTCATTTAAATTAGACGTTGTAAAGGGCCCTATTGATTTATTTATTTATTTATTTATTATGTTTTGCTAGCGGATGTTACATAAATTACACACCAATGAAATCATGTACAAAATAAGATACATTATGTACACCCATTCAAAAGCAAAAACTGCATGCATAGCGTTCTTGCTCCGATTACAATTATATAATTAAATATTAAAGTGCTTGATTAACATTAAGTAACAATATTTCGACATTGAAAGGAGAGAAAAAAAAAGAAAAGTAAAGAACAGAAATAACAAAAACCACATTACAAAGTATTATAAGTTTACATATTTACATTTATATGCTATTGTAACATTCTTTCTGTAATCTGTTGATCTGTATTAAAGGTACAATGTATTTCAGGTACTTAATTCGATAAGGAAAAATTTATTGCTTAAAATCGCTTCCAAAATAAGCCATTATTTCTCGTAGAAAGTAAAGAATAAAAAATGGTTGTTGTGGGTTATCCCTAAGAAATAGACACATACCATCGCGGACTTTTTTGAAGGCCTTTTTAAGGTGTACAATACTGTAGTACATTATTTTGATCTATTTTCTAGGGTTGAGTCAGCATTTGCAATATTTTTATTTACGACATCACTTTGGAAACCTCTATAATTATTAGTGTTTCTCGACTATATTGTGCATGTATTATACATATAAATCTTTCCTTTGAATCAATCTATCTATTAAAAAGACGCTTCAAAATCGCTTGTTAAATTTTAAAGATCTAAACGTACATAGGGACAGACAGCGATAAGCGACTTTGTTTTATACTATTACTTATCTACTCATATAACCTAAAGTTTTAAAATTTCTAAGGCTCTGATAACAATTTCGTCCAAATCCATAATGATTACCAGATATTATTCAAGATGTCGTCCAAACATATCACGTCATTTCAACGTCGAAGTGCATTTGTCTTTACTCGTCCTGTGGTTGGTACACCTTTGAAAAGGAAGCTGCTCGAATAAAATTCGTTTGGAATGAGCACCATTTCACAACCTTCGTCTAATCCCTACGTCTCTCGTGCCTTTGGTTGCACTGGCTCATACGCTCTTTCAACCGGAACACAATAATACTGACTTCTGTTTGGCGGTAGAATGTTTGATGAGTGCTACCAAGAGACCACCAAGTAATTCCAACACCAATATATGTTGTTAGTTAACTTTGGACTTGGATGTTTGTTCATAGATGTATAAAACGATGATATGACGTCACTGATTCATAACACACGCATTTATGACATAATACGCAAAACAGATGTTATTTTTTTATCTCGTTTTGTATGTCAAGTTTTAATATTTAAACATGTACTTGTGTTGATACTTTTTAAAGAGAGCATGTACAGAGACAGCGTAGATTGAAACGTGTTAATCCAAACTGGATATTGTTAGTTCGAACCCGGGCAAGAATCGCTAACAATTTATCTCGAATAACCTGCATGTGTTAGATGGAGTTCCGCTACATGCGTATCCACCAGCTAGCATTGGTGCACTATGGTGAAGATCTAAAACTATTCTATAAAAGGAGGCCTTTGTTAAGCCGCCATTTATTTATTTATTTATTAGATTCCAATGGTTAGATTATTAATCCAAAGTATTACAGAGTACAGAGAGTACTCGTTATAATAGTGTTGCCGAATATATAACAATTACAGCCTAGTTTGACATACATTTTTTTTTAGTATTTACTCTTTTTAGGCTTAGCTCAATCCTAATTTAAGAAAAAAAAAAAAATCTTGCCATTTATAGAATGATTCTATTTTTAAATTTTAATTATAATATATAGATCTACTTATATATTTACTACGCTAATCTCAGGAACTACTTCCTCTGGCACACGATGGACTCGGTACCAGCAAGGTTAACGTTTTATAAGTGAACCAATCAACAGTTCCACGGTATAAAGACCACCTACACTGACCACTGTGTGATCGGGCGATTAAACATTTTTTTTTTAAATAATGATGTTTTGATGTACTCGTAGTATAATAGTTATGTGATGCGGAAAATTTTACAGAATATCCGATATTTTTTTATAGACTGTACCATGTCCTACGTCTCTGAGATTGAACCCAGTACTTCGGGTACTGTAGCCATTAGCAATTACACAATATAACGATACCCGTTTTTTTATAAATTTTCTAATACTTCTATGTTTATAATGCTATGTTCCCTTTTAACATGTGACTAACTCAACATAAGAGGCTTAGGATTATTATAATAAGTGGGAACGACAATGAAGTATTGTTGTTATGTGACAAAAGGTTTATGCTTTATTATTTTGTTCATATAAACATACTGTGGCATTAATATATGTTTGTTCTTCTATTTATCTTTTCTAGTCTAAGAAGATTATTATATATAATAGTATAAGAAGATTATTTGAATATACGATAGGGTTTAATAGTAAGTAGTAGTAGGCTGGGGAACGTATTATTCCGTTTATTTCAAATCTTCCTTTTTTTATTTATATATACTTGATATATTTAAATTTAATAATTGTTAATTATTTTAAATTTCTGTGAGCCGAGATGGCCCTGTGGTTAAAACGCGTGCATCTTAACCGATGATTGCGGGTTCCAACCCAGGCCAGCACTACTGAATTTTCATGTGCTTAATTTATGTTTATAAGTTATCTCGCGCTCTGCGGTGAAGGAAAACATCGTGAGGAAACCTGCCACATGTCACACAATCCGCACTTTAGCAGCGTAGTGGAATATACTTCAAAGCTTCTCCTCAAAGGGAGCCTTAGCCCAGCAGTGGGAAATTTACAGGCTGTTAATGTAATGTATGTTCCTTTTTTAATTTCTATACATTTAATATATTTAAATTTAAATTGCCAGAAAAAAAAAGTTCACACGACTTTATTCTAGCGGCAAGATACGATGGCCGTTTTGACACATTAAAAAAGTGATTTGAAATGTAAATTTATTATCGATATAATATATTCAAATCTTTTTTTTTTGTAAGTAATTTAATTCAAGTTTTTGTTGCAAGTAGTATCTGATTAAAAAGGTTTAATAAAAAAAATATAAAATAAGTTTAAGTAATGTATTCGAACGAAATCAATTTAAATCAAAAATTGGAATTAGAATGAATAACTTTATAAACACATTACATACAAGAAATAAATTGATACAAAAAAAGAAACCAAAAACACTAGTGGCTATATTTAATCGGAGTCGTCCATATTGCTGCTTTCACTCTCACTGCTATCGTCACTCACATTAATTATAAGTTCATTTTCTAAATTATTATCTATTTTCACATTTATTTCATAATCGTCCTTTATTAGTTTAATAGTTCTATTTACAACCTTTTCCCATTTTTCTATAGTCACATGTTCACAAGCTTTTTCTAAAATTTTTTAGCATTTTTGTTGTGGTAAATGGGGGTTCTGTATTCTGCCTTGCAGCATATCCCTTAATTTGGGCCCACACCAACCAATCAGGACAATTTCCACACATAAAAATCGCGGGTTCCGTACATATTCGCCGCTCACATTTTGAACTTTGATCATTATATCGTTTTTCTACCTGATTTCTAAATACACTTACAGGATCTAACATAGTTGAGTTGTGATGGTGAAGGTTACTCTAATGACCGGAAATCCTCTTTCGTCTTTCCCATGTAATGATGTAGGTACATTCTGTTGCCTGTTCTGAATACTCATATTATTTCTATTATCATTTTCAACAATAAACATATATTTACTGTCAACACTAATATAACACCGACTACGAGGTCGAGTGTGAGAGTGTGACGTACACGTTAACGCAAAAAAAAAAGTTATCTTCGCGGTACCCTAATATTTGAAGTTTAGAAATCACATTCGATAAATTTTATGACTAACTGCACAACACTATTGACAATAAAGAACAACAATTTGCTCCTTTGATGTAATTATTTATTAAATACGAAACTTCATGAGCGGGCAAACGTCAAAACGGCCATCATAGCGTGCCGCTACTATAATCATAAGTTAACCTAATTGAAAAACCCATCCAAAGGGTGATGCTGTACGCCCACTTATAAATTATACGCATTATCTAATATTGAAAGATGAAAAGAGCGAATGATCTCAATGATAATCTAAATACACATTTCCCACCTGAACAGATACAATTTATTTTTAACGAACGTGTTGCAGTGTACAATTACAATTACATATAACAGATGCGCGTTTTTCTAAATCGGTATGCGGATATCAGTCATTACTGAACGAGTGAACGAATGATTAAGTCTAAAGTTCGTTAACATTCCTCAACATTTAAAGCTTTTTATTTTTTTAAATAATTAGCATTAGCATTAGCATTAGCAGCCTGTAAATTTTCCCACTGCTGGGCTAAAGGCCTCCTCTCCCTTTGAGGAGAAGGTTTGGAGCATATTCCACCACGCTGCTCCAATGCGGGTTGGCGGAATACACATGTGGCAGAATTTCGTTGAAATTAGACGCATGCAGGTTTCCTCACGATGTTTTCCTTCACCGCCGAGCACGAGCTGAATTATAAACACAAATTAAGCACATAAAAATTCAGTGGTGCCTGCCTGGGTTTGAACTCGAAATCATCGGTTAAGATGCACGCGTTCTAACCAATGTGTCATCTCAACTCTTTTTTTTTTTTAATAATATTAATCATATTTTTTTTTTATGATATCAGTAGGTGGTCGAGAGAATAATTAAAAATTATAATTATTCATCTGCTTATCAAGGGAATAAACTTCTATACCCTGTACAAGATAGCTTGATCTTTTTGACAAATGTATTTTTTTCTGATCGGCATAGCTTTGCAATGACGAACATATTATTTTCTTAATTTAATGATTTAAAAAATTGTAAAAAATATTTAAAAAAATACATATAATACAAAAGTTCTTAATGATTCAAGCGTTCAAGACATTTTCTATTATATATTATTGCTTAAAAGTAAAATTTAAATAGAAACACTACAAATAATAGACGCTTGTACAATGTTACATCGGACGGACGTTAGGGACGCGAATAACAGGCAGTGCTACAAATGTCGATTACAAAAATCCTTATTAAAGATCATTGATAAGTTATTGTTACGAACGGGGTCCTTTTGGTTGGGGTCTCTTTGGCTAGTGGTTGGGATCTCTTTAGCTGGTATAACTCTTTTCGTAAAAATAAGTTAAAAAATAATTGAATTCTAATTTGAATTACGGATTCCATCGTTCCATCGACTGTTACATATGTTATATTTTCTGTTTCTCATCACTAGCCCGTCTGTCAAAAAGATCAAGCTAACTTGAACAGGGTATAATTCTTTAACATATTTTTATGTATGTTCTAGATCATAATTATAAAAAATATGTTCTTCCGTGGTTGTGGATTTAAAGCATATGAAACCTATGAATTAAACATATCAGCTTGTTTAATAAAATTATATATTAAAACCTACTTCGAAAGGCGCTGCATAGTCTGGTATTAGTTTTATGTACGTCGTCTTAGTATAGTCGTAGTAGTAGTAGTAGGTTTTTAGTCAGGCATTATAAAAGAAGTCTCGTGATTTTTAATATATATTTTTAATAATAAATATTTAATAATTTTATAATGTCATCCATAGAATTCGGAGGTGTCAAGATGTGTTTTCAAGGCAATTATATACTGCGCAACAGCTGTGTAAATCTATAATAGTTTTAAGTGATTTATTTATTTATTAAGTTACATACATTTATTTAAAAAAATAAACATAAAACCGTTTCGTTAGGTGGTCGTTGCGTCCTTAAGGTTCGTTTCGGTATTAATTCGTAATTATTCTAGAACAATCTTTAACCAGGAGAAAGAAAGCGTTGAGCCTGAATAAGAAAACTGGCTGCTCTTGAATAGGATGTGTAGGAAATAGAAAGAGACGCTTCACAAAGCAGACAATTACTGAGGCTCGGTACAGATAAACCTTGTCGTCCATAACAGTTAATAGCATAGCGTAATATCGCTGAAATTGGAATTTTAATTTCAATTTTAGTTCTTTTTTTCTGTTTTCTGATAATATTGGTTATTTTAATGGTCTAATTCAAAATGTTATTAATAAAATGTATTTATTTGCAGTTTTGTGGACATATTTTTATTTTTATTTATTTATTTATTTATGTACCGTAATAATTATTGATTTTTTTTTGTATATATATCAATCCTAGTCCCTGTTGATATTGTAGTTTAATTGTCACTCATTTTGTTAATTAAATAATTAATTGACAATTCTTGAATTCTAATTGACAATTCTTTTTTCATTGGCTCGCATTATTATGCATACATCGTTTACTTCTGGAAACTGTATTGGTCAATGTTTTATCTTCGTATTTTGCTTAAACGTCATGCTTTGTACTGTCTGTTTCCTTAACAAAATAAATAATGAAAAAGAACTCCGAGAGGTGTCGTTGGACACTCAGTTGGAACGAAGCTTCGTTTTTGTTTTCCTTCTATATATATGATGTACTAAATAACAGACAAGAAAATAACTGACTCACAAAATTTAAGAATAATAAAATAAGAACAACAAAATTGTTATTAAAATCCTGTATGAATTAAAACAATAACGAAAAATATGATATAAAACCGTACACCACCGAAAGAGAAAGAGAAGCAAATTTATTCTTGAGGATCATAACGCATTTTTCTTACGTGACGATTTCCGCTAGTTTACTCTACTGTAAGCCATGTAAAACTTCGTTACAAAAATAAACGTCAAATAGTAAATATATTTAGATAATATTTTCTTGATAAGCACATTACCCATGTGAACCCGGCCTGGGTTGCTAGCATTAAATAAATGTTTCTTAATTAAAATTAAAACGAACTTAATACAAAAACACTTTTAAAATTCTTAAATTCAATTTAATGACAAAATTAAATTGAGCTAGCCTAGAAGAATATTAACACCAAACATCTTACACAGAATAATAAAACTTATCTATTGATTATGTTTTGATATATGCTTTTTTTGTAAAACTTAACTCGTACATTTTTTTTTATAAAAGTACTAGAATTTAAGAATCGCCATGAAAAAGAGTTATTTAATTAAGAATAATATGCAAATACATCGCTTAATGGCGCAAACATTTAATAGGACGAGCGGCCTTAGAAGTGTTAAGTGCGCCTTCAGACGAACAAAAGACCAAGTCAAGGTTCTTGAGGGTACGGTTGTTTTAAGTAGCTTCTCTTTGCTATGCCTTTGATATTATATTCGATACTTTAAAACTCATTATACAAGATATTTCTATCGTAGCGAAGACTGAGAAGGACAAAGTCGCGGGTCATGATGATGTATTTCGGATCTTTTGACAATATTCTGCATATCATGAGCAATATTTGTCTCGATCTGAAAAAAGAATGAAAGAAAGAACGTGCATGGAGTACCCATGCACGTTCTTTATAGTTTTCAAGAAGTTTTTTATCCATTGTGAATATATACCTCTGCTTCCAATAACTACTCTTCTGGGAGCGCTTTGTAAGGTATCTTCGAGTTGTCACCAGCATGACCACAACGGAGTAAATTGCTTCATTATACATACTTTGACGACGATGGGACGAACAACTAGTATATAAATAATATAATCATATTAATAATATAATCATAATAATATAAATAATAATATAAAATGTATTAATACAAATAAAGAATATTAGTCATATTTTTTAATTAGATTCGTTTAATATGATGCTTAACTAGAAATTCCATTAAACGTTTACAGAATGTTCAACATAAAATGAATGTGCATAAATGTTCTCTAGAGAACTTTAAATTAAAATATTTTTACAAAATAATATTTAAGCGTTACGTCAATTACGTTTTGCAAGTAAACTAATGACTTACGTAACTAATACAATGATGGTGATGATGTCGTCCTGAACGTAATCGGTGACGGTGATCAATCTCAAGGGAGACCAGCCAACTGCACAGGACATATTCTAGTGCACATATGTGGGCAAACACAGATGCATCTTTATTCCTTCACTCTCATAATCTGATGAGATGGCTAATCCGACACGGATCCGACTGGAAAGAGCTCTGGCGCAGTACCAACGCACGTTCACTTGGAATTTTTATAACATCAGACTGTCACGGAGACTTTTCCGACAGGAAAACCCAATAACTTACTATCGGCCCGATCTGGGGCATGAATCCAGAACCTCGGCAATCAGTGGCCTTATATCAAGCCACTAGATCAATGAGGCAGTCATAACATATTTATAGTAAACTAGGAAAGATCACTAAATAACCCTAATTTAAAAAAAAAAACCTAATAATTGATATTTGAATCGGAATAATAAGTTTTAGAAGTGTAAATATTACACCGTTATATCAGGCGAGTGTTCCTAAGTCTTTCCTGGTGTCTTTAAATTTATATATTCTATCGTGATAAATTAAATAATTAATATGTTTGTCAGTGTATTTCACTGTGGTACATACATTCAGTACGGCATTAAAATATTGGAGTGATTGGAATTAAAGAAGGAAGCTTGATAAAAAAATAATTTATAATTTTCTAATAACAACAATATTATATCAGAATAGATTCGGGTGCTAGAGATTTAATTCAATCAAGATATAATATCAATGTTTTCGCGTGATGGATAGAAAGAATAATGTTGAATGAAACAAAGGAGGTTTTACATCATTTGTATAAATTTGATTACTCTAATCAGCTTACAATAGTTCGTCCAGTCTGTATACTATATAGACAGTAACAAAAATGTGGCTTGTTACTGTATACTCAATGCAAAAAAATTTAGATTTTTGGATTTAAGAGAATAAGTATATAGCGTCAAAACCGAAATGGTTAACAGGCCGCTTACCGATGTTAAAAGTTTCAAGTTCGATTCTGACCCCTTTGGGCGATTGTCGTCCCCACTACTGGCAAAAACTAAAGGCTTAATTGGAGGTGTATATAAAAATATTCGTATATACTTAAAAAAGGAATCAGAAGCAATCGATATATTTGCCGCGTTCATATAAATATCATGGAATTCGTATTCATGATATTTTATATTCAAAGTTCGGATAATTTTACCGGCATAATTTGTTTAAAAATCATCATGTGTTCACATTTAACGTCTAATTAAATCTTGTTGCGGGTTCTGTATATCTCTTAAATAACGTTTCCGAGTTGACATTTCCGAACTGAACGCCCACTATTACCTAAAGGTCATGTTTGCTTTACTGAAACTATTAACTCTTTGCTAATCGTAATTGAACTCTATCATAAACACATAAGGTTCAATTTTGAAATTCTACAAATTATTCAACGTATTACAGACATTTCTCGTGTTAAATAGCTTCTTAAGTTGCATTTAAGCGTCTTTTAAAAATACATTTAAATTTTTCAACAAAGAAATACGTTTATTTTGCTTATTTATACATTTCTTAAATACAGAACTAAGAGAATGGAAACGGCCGAAGTAACGGGTTTTTCAAAGTTACAGACAGCGTCTGCCATTTTGTAGTGTATGGCTATTTCTAGGGACGCCCTGTATGTTCTTGTCTTCACTTTATGGTAGGCCATAATACGAAGACCGTCTAGTCTACTCAACACGTATTCTATCACCAAACAGCAAAACACTGAGTATGTGTGTTCCGGTTTTAAGGATGAGTGAGCTAGTGTAACAAGAGACACAACGGATATAACATCTTAGTTCTTTAAGGAATGGTTAATATTGCTTACGGGCCAATGTCTTTATGCGATGTTGACCACTGACTGTCAGATCGCCCATTTTCCTCGACTGCGTACCAATTTAAAAAAATAAAATAAACGGGCACATTGGCATAATAGCTAATAATGCTGAAAACTTGGGCTAGTTTTTCTGTCAATATATTCTCAACAGTAGCGCCCAATGTTTACAGGTTCGAAAGTTTTATAGACCCGTGTTTGAAATGAATGTTTTGTCATCAGTGGTGGACGGTGAACTTTCCCATCGTGCCGGAAGTGACCAGAAATATATCTAGGGATTGGAGCTTTTGCATTAAGACCATATTTTAGGTTCACGTATTGTTTGTCTAATTGACTTCAAACTTTGTTAATTTATTATAGGCACTTCGGTTATCGTTTCTGGTATAACACACAGACGTACATTGCAGTACGTCTGTGTGCTATTTATATTTTTTAATACATGCCGAATTAGCTAATATGTCAATTTCATATTCGATTTAGTGCTAAATTACTTTCTATTTCATCATTTAACTTGAGAGTATAAGTTTCATTTTTGTCTATTTTATTACGCGTTATAAAAGTACCGTCATAAAAGACATCACACACTACACTATTTTTATGGTAAGTCATGATGTAGATATTCACTAAATTTATTCAAAGTCTTTTATTATGTACATATTGATTGATCAATTCATCAGACTTCAATTGCAAATGACAAAAACTTAAAAGATACTCTTAAATATATTACAAATAAGTACACACATATCATGTATATTGATAGTTTAATTAAAACGTAACCGATTCGGAAAAGAATACCTTAACCTGAGAAGAACCGACGTGAGAAAATCAGCGACTTTGTTGTGTATACTTTTGTAAGTTTATAATTTACTATGTAATAAAGAAACAGTCCGATCCTAGATAGTCAAGAATAAATCTTAACCATAGCTTTGTTAAGATTTGAACTGTTTTTAACTGACTATAATTTTAAATTATATACCTGGAACTATTTGCACCAAGAAATTATTTTATAAATAAAAAATAGAAAATGAATACCATTAAAGAAGATTACATTGAAATTGGAATAACAAAATATAAAAAGTTACTTATAAATTATACGATCCTTATAGACTATGTAACAAACATATAGAGTATATAAAATCTTTTATTATTATTAAAGGAGACTCGTAAACCTACATAAACATTGTAAGATAGTCATACAAAGTATAAAATGGACTTGATAACAAAGTTATTAAACAGATTTCTAAAAACATAACACGAATCGTTTTATTTGTTATGCATATAAAGTGTAAAGCTAAAGTATATGTATGTTATTAAAAATTTATTTTTTAATTTATAAATCTGTTATTAGTATGTCAGTTTTGTTAAGCGTTTAGATAAATTTTTATACTCTGGTAATATCCAATCGTATTTTTAGAACTGTTCTATACAAATGATAATTGTTCGTCGCTTTGCGAATCTAGCTACCGCTTTGTCCGACCGACACCGTGTCTGATGTTTTCTCTGAGCTCTGCATTATCGATTGTATTTGTGAATAAAACCAACATATCCTAAACCCCAGTACCTAGCAAATTTACCCCGGGATCCATAACAATATATGACGCAGAGGGACGCGGGGAGACCAAGTTATACTTGCTGAAATAATAACATACACGCAAACCACGCACACCAAAGAGAAATACCGCGCAGGCGCACTATCTCACCCCACCCATCTCACTTGTCGGCCAAAGCCGGCAAAATTCTTTTACACCCCCGAGGTGACGTTCCAAACGCAACAACTAGTTCGAAATACTTCGAATTTTAACTAAAATAAATAATAAAAATGTCCCTAATATTCTGTGTCTGTGTATCGCTTCAGCTTTAATTGTTGCTTAGTGTTTTTCTACTCGTAGAATTAGTATTTGGTAAAGTGCAAAAAGGACTCGAAACCCGTAAGGAAAATGGCGGAACATTCGCGTTCGATCAAAATTTGAATTCGATTTATGAAATAACTTTTTTAAGAAAATAAGGTCTTTTTACTCGTGAGGACTAAAACCCGGTATTGTACCCTCGTGTCAGTTCGCCAGTGCAAGGACACGGCAAGATCGATAAATCGTCCGCGATGTCGACTGGGCTTTAGTATATTTGAGTCCGGAGACCGACCGGGTTGGTTTTAAGCTGGTAAAGCTTATAGACTGCTGTTCATGTCAGCGAAGAAAGAAAAGGATTAGACTAGCGTCCGACGACATGACTACGGAAACGGCGACGCCGAACCAGGTACGTTAAAGAACCTAGAATATTTGTCGCAACGGCAGCGCTTGTGTCAAGGACAGGCGCCTCCGAGTATAGACACGACTTATATAATATTCATTATTTTTCTGAACAATTTGCACAAGAGAATTTATAAGTGAAATATATTTAGTATTTATTAAAATGTATTTTAATCGATAATTTTGGATTTACATTTTTTTTTCGAAGATCATTTATGTCTTTGTTATCTACGCTCGCATATTACGTTTTTTTTTTTAAATTTCGATTGATTTTAAAAATAGACTTCATTTTATTTTTATTAAACGTTTAAATTTTATTTCTTATTTATAAAACGTGTTTTCTATATTTAAAATATTTTTTTGTAATAATTTTTAATCTGTATTTTTTACAAATTAGCCAAGCTAAATATGATGTCTGCGGTGCTATGCAAGGTAATTAACTTAATTATAACTAGGATTGAATCTGTCGGCGCGTCGGGAGCCAAATTTGATTATGGAAAGTACTGTTGATATTTTCATTTATAAGGAAATCTTTTATACTAACAGATATATTATACATAATAACGATCGTTGATTATTTAGGTTTATTGAATTTTTTTATTGGCAGAAATATGGCATAGGTGTAAATAAATCAGTTTATGTTAGTAGATTTTCTTTGTTTGTGCAGTTGTAGTCGTATTTAAAGCGTTCAACGTCCAACTCTTTGGTAAATCCTCCTTTTGAAGATTATTCCATCACGCTGAACTTATGCGGGTCTGTAAATACTCATGTTGCAGATTTTAATCCGACATCTGCGGGAAATTCTAACATATTAAATTAATTAAAATTTAGTATTTCAACCGCGAAACGTTAAAAACTTATAGTGACATGCTATTTTATCTCGTATATGCTTTAAATGTTTTAATTTTTATGTTATAGGCGAATTTATCGTAATAATTAAAACATTAATAATCAAATAAACTATTTAGATATATGTCACGATAGCCCTCAGTTCAATCGAAAAATAAAGAATTTTATTTGTGCTCATTTATAATTTTATGGAATATTTTATTGATTTTATTTATTATATAATAGTTAATAAAATATATTATAATTCTTATTTCTAATCATTGATTATGTTTAATTTATATTTTAAATACATAATGTGCAATGTATGTGAGCCTTGATGGCTCAGTGGTTAGAACGCGTACATCTTAACCGATGATTTCGGGTTCAAACCCAGGCAAGCACCACTGAATTTTCATGTGCTTAATTTGTAATAATTCATCTCGTGCTCGGCGGTGAAGGAAAACATCGTGAGGAAACCTGCATGTGTCTAATTTCGACGAAATTCTGCCACATGTGTATTCTGCCAACCCGCATTGGAGCACCGTGGTGGAATATGCTCCAAACCTTCTCCTCAAATGGAGAGGAGGCCTTTAGCCCAGCAGTGGGAAAAATTTACAGGCTGCTAATGCTAATGTAAGTACACGGTGAGACCACCTGTAAATAGAAGTACATTTACCAAGATAATTATTAAGTGTGATTTTTTTATTTGCATATGATTAGCTTTTCAAAACAGCGATATATTTCTATCGATGAAGAAAAATCTTAGGTTCCTGGACGAAAACACATAGGCGTGTAAGAAAAAAACATTAGCATATGGATGTGTCAACTATGAGTCATGAATTTTTAGTCCCAGGTCCAGGTAGGTTCATGTAAAAAAAACCATGAATTATGATTTTCATACGTCGCTCTAAGGAATTTCTTCTGAATATTTAAATCCATAAGCAAGTGTAACGTTATACTTTACAAAGATTTCGACCTCCACATTTACCTTTGCAAATGGTCATAATATACTGACGGAATTAGCATTTATATTTTAAAGTGAAGGCACGGGTGTACGACCAATTACATCCGCCTGTTTTCTCGGTGATGGCGATCAACATATAATAGTATTATTTTCGTGTTAGACAGTCCATTTACTGTGGAATGCTATATTAATGAGAAAGTTATTTAAAAAGAGTAATTAGAATTTATTAAGGAATAATAATTGATTATATTATACTTCAATAATGATTGTCATATAAAACGACAAAATGTATCCCCTTAATTACTTTAACAGTCCTATTTTAACAAAGGGGGTCTATCCCGTAGTTCCGTTTCAAATGTCCTTGACTTTGTTATTTTCTATAGGGCTTCTACAATCCCTTGAAGAATTCCCTAGGTTATGACGTCACAGTATTAGGTACAGTTCAGTGCTTACCTTTTATGATTAAACTTTTTTTTATTCTTATAGTTGGAGAACCAGTACAATCACAAAGATATATCCTTAACTAAACTTATTTTTGTGCGAATATTGTTATGATTTTTATACACCAATACCTCATATTATAAAGGACGTAAATGCCATCTTGGCGAAAAAGACTTTTCACATTGTTCACCTAACGATATTTGTTATAAAAGTTATATATACGACCTACGTTATACTCGTGTTTTAATAGATATTATTAAAAATATATATATATATACAAAGAGTAGGTACGTCGCTCTAAAAATTACCAACGATAATTGAATTAGTTTTAGAAACTTTTTTATAAATAGACGAGACGAGAATAATTAAATATGAAAACGTAATATAAAAACTTTTTTTAATTTCGCCCTTACGCCCTCCGTAATCCTATATGTAGTACAGCGGAAGAGGAGGCTGAGATCAATATCCTCGTCTTTGTAAGTCTTACTGGATAATATATCATGTAGCGTGAGAAGTTAATTCATTTTGATTTGATAAATATATTAAGAAATATAGACTTGATTAAACTATACAAACTCTTTATTAGAAGTCATTTATTCAAATATTGATAACGCGTGCGTCTTAACCGATAATTTCGTGTTCAAACCCACGTGAATTTTCATGTGCTTAATTTGTGTTTATAATTAATCTCGTGCTCGGATATGAAGGAAAACATCCTGAGGAATACTGCATGTGTCTAATTTCAACGAAATCCTGCCACATGCGTATTCCACCAACATGTATCCAAACCGCCTCCTCAAAGGGAGAGGAGGCTTTAGCCCAGCAGTGGGAAATTCACAGGCTGCTAATGTAATTATATTACTTATGTATATAATGCATAAATTAAACTATATTATTTTTATTGTAAGTATAACGTCAATAATCGAATCAAATGCGTGACACGCTATCTCCCTTTTATTGGACTTGCAAGGACTCCTGGCTAGACTATATCAACGTGCGTGTAACAATTGCGATTGTACGGCTATTGATCCATTATTTCTGACATAGAAAAACTGACAGGGATCATTTTAAGTTTTTTCCTGCACGCAGCCCTGTTTGGTGACTTATATTGAACATTGTCTAATATATTTTATATATGAAAAATAATGAAAATAAAAGTCAGTGTGAGCCACGTCTTCCAAGAAGACGACAAGCTCGAAGTCCAGCGAAGATCTGCTGATGTTCAGTAAAAATATAAAATAACGCCAAAATTAATAAATGTAAAATATATAAAAAAGGCACGGGCAACTGTGAGCCCGTGGATGTTGTAAATTAAATATAAAAAAAGAACATCGTCTAATACAAGGTGAAATCACGATGGTATTCGCCACTGATAAAGTGATTTATTAATACAAAATTGAGCACATCGATACTTTTTGGTGCTTGGTTATGAAGTCTTCGTGCAAGACCGAGTAGGTATCCATTCATCAGTTCCGTGTTCCGTTTTGAAGTATAAGTGAGCAAGTATAATTACAGGCACAAGGGACGTAACATATTCCCCAGAGAGGGAGTACATTGGTGTTATAAGGCCCATGAGCTTATAAGTCTATGACATTTTTTGGGTTATGATTGTTGTCGTTTTTCCTCTCCTTTTAGTATATAATTTCCATTTCTGATACATATTATATAATACTAATGTGTTTAGTATTATCTGATTTTATATTTTGTTATTTTCTAAATCAGTTGATTGAAATCGTAATCCCAGTACGGTTTCATATAAGTAGATGAGGATTGTGATAAGGCTTTATACAGGCCTCAGGTGTTATTGGAAATAGACAGCAGAATGTTGATGATATAAACTTAACTGATATATATATTTCTTTAAGTTATTTATTTTTTAAAAGGTCTATATTAGGACTTTGATTTTGACGGGATTCACTTCTGGTCCATAAGAATGAATACAATTCGGTTGTTTTTCTAAGTCAGAATTAATTGAATTAATTGTGAGCGTCAATCTAGAGATTATCAGCGTTCAACTGTGAAAAGGAGAGTTGTGTTACAGAGTAAATCAAAGTACAATAAAATAAAAGGTCTCAGAACGCCTACTTGAGGTACACCGGCATTGACTGATAATCAATATTATATTTCTTCCTTTTTCATATTTAAAGACAGACTCTTTTCAAATTTACATTTCTAAAAGATTTTACGTAAAATTAGGTACTCAAATAAGTTATAATGAAAAATTACAAAAACAAAAGACCAAAACAAACTACAATATTTGTATTAGAAAATATTTTGGTTACCCGAATCTAAGGTATGTGCAAAATTTCAGTTCAGTCGATTGTATAGAGCTGCTTAAATAAGCAGTTGAAACATTTAACCCTAGGTATAGTAGATTGGTGACGCGAGGAGTGTTTAATATAATATTATTCACAGCGGTAATATCTTTCTATGAGCGAGGGTAATCGCTTAATCTATACATATAATAAAATTGGAGTGTCTGTTTGTAATATTAAAATAACCGTACATATACCTAAATATTTTTTTTACAATTTTTGTCTGGCTGTCTGTCTGTTTGTTCCGGCTAATCTCTGGAACGGCTGGACCGATTTTGACGGGACTTTCACTGGCAGATAGCTGATGTAGTAAGGAGTAACTTAGGCTACTTTTATTTTTATTGAATTATATGTAAAATAATAATAAAGTCACGCTTTTTTATCTAGTATATCATAAAAATGTCATAACAAATTTAAAAAAAAAATAACCTTGTGAATTGGGAACCTCTTTGTTCTTTAAAGTATTTACTAAAAAAAATTTAATGATAGTGAAATCATCAAAGGCAAAATCCATTTTGCAAAATTACAAGTTGTTAAAAATCAATAATTCGTTTTGGACCATGACTTCACCGAGACCGAAACACGCTATGAAAAGTCCTAATTAAATTAAATTATAACCGACTAATTAGAACGTTTATATGTAGGAGTGGTGTTCTGTTTGTGTCACGGCCATCTTTAATATTTGTTTAACATGAAACTGACAATAGCAATTAGGGCATCTCGGTTAGCGATAACCAGAATATTGGATTTCGTTTTACTCGGGACCATAAGAGACTAATGGCATGAAAAACAATCTTCATTGCAATGAATTTATCCGTCTTTTTTTGTTAATTAATTTCAAGTATTATTTTTAAGAAAACTTAGGAAAAATACGCTTTTTTATGATATCGGTAGGCGGACGAGCAAATGGGCCAACTGATGGTAAGTGGCCACCACCGCCCATAGACAATGGCGTTGTAAGAAATATTAACCTTTCCTTACATCACCAATTCGCCACCAACCTTGGCAACCAAGATGTTACGTACCCTGTGAACGTGCTTAAATTAAGAGAGTTGTTGTGAAATTAAATAAAAGAATTTGACATTTGAATTCTTTTCTCCCGTCTAAGGATTTGACATTTGATTTTTTCTTTAAATCTAAATTGCTTATTACTATAAAGAATTTAGAGTCGAAATAACATTGTGGATGAAGCACTTTATCTATATTTTAACCACCTCTAGGCACAATTTAACAATAAAAAAAAAACTTCTTGAACCCTTCTCAATAGTTATCAGTATCATATTAATATCGATATTCAAGGAAGATAACAATATTACCCAAAACTCGAACATAAATAATAAATAAAAGGCTAGATTTTCCCAACAGTGGCAATAAACATTACCATTAATCATAGCCTAGTCTAGTACCTCGGTCAGGTAAAACAAACAAAGGTTCGAGTTAATTGCTCAATGAATTATACTCTGATCCTTCAACGAAAATACACTCAAACGGAATGGAATCAGGTTAAACGATTTGTGGACTTACGCGTATTTACCTTTGCCTATTTACAAAACCCAGTTTCCTGGCTTTCGTCTTCCATAATACTCAATGTCATATGTAATTTGTAAATGATAAATATAACTCAATTATCAGGGAGAAACATTTTTTTTATTATTTTGTTAAATCAGATTCAGATCAGATTCAGAATTACCTGGTGGCAAATGGTCACAATCGTTGATAGGCACTGGAAGAAGAAATAACCATCTCTTAAATAGTCAAAGATGTTAAATTATTTGTGGCTGTAGTTACACTGACTCATTAAACTTCCAATTCCGATCGGTTAAGTGAGCCAGTGTAACAACAACATTAACAGCCTGTAAATTTCCCCACGATGTTTTTCTTCACCGCCGAGCACGATATGTATTATAAATACAAATTAAGCACATAAAAATTCAGTAGGGCTTGCTTGGGTTTGAACCCGCAAACATCGATTAAGAAGCACGCGTTCATTTCGGCTCACTATGTAACAATGTCAATTATTGGTCTTTGTATATGGAATATCTGTTGAGCTTAACTAAATAAATCGCAAATAATAATCGTCATTTGTATATTAATGAGCCATAAAACGTAATAGAGGACAATTCACGAATAATAGTAATAACTGTATCCAGCTCGGAAAACCCGATGTCAAAACTGAGTGCAGTCACCCAATCAGTGCGGCTCAATCGATAATTCCAATGACTAACAGCATCGGTGAATATTTAATGTCTGTTATAATAGATGCAACCCTCTAAAGATATGATTAGAATCGACCAGCTATAAAAGCGCTGACATAATATATTATGGTCAATTGTTAGCGCTGCATAAAGCGATGATCATATTTATAAATAGCTGTAAAATAGGAACAATATCTTATTTTTTTAATGGCTCAATACAGAGTCCATTGTTTTATTTTGTAAGTATTCGTGAAATGTTGAATTTTGATCGATCGAATAACTTTTGAAAAAAATAAAAAAATTGCATCTCCCGTGAGGACACTTACACGTGTCTAACTTCTACAAAATTCTGCCAAATGTGTATAATACATTTACGCAGATTTTTATACTAAGCACCGTAACTTCTCCTTAAATGGAGAGGAATTGGCCCAGCAGTGGGATATTTACGGTGATTCTTTACTTTAAGAGTATGTACGCCAAATAAGTCGTGTATGTACGCGATCTGTCATGGGGCGGGAGGGGATTATAGAGACAGACTATTCCCATTGCATTAAAATTAATGTTATTTAAATTAAAATATGGTAATCATGGTTCTTGATAACATGATTGCATTTGTGATTCAAAATCAATCAATCAAAATATGCTTTATTCAAGTAGGCTTTTACAAGCACTGTTAATTATGAAAAATATTTGTTATTAAAATTAATATCATACCGACCGAATTTTCGGTTGATTCGATAACTTTTTTACATTGTTCTCCAGTCAATAGAAGCATTTTACTGGTTTGTATGGTCCTGAGATTACAATCAATAAAAAGGTATTCGAAACAGACCGATCCGTACGATTTGACCCCATTGCCGATCTTGCCCCACTCACTATAAATTGAGTTTACCTTAAGATTAGGCTCTGGTCAATATCTTCTTCTAAGTTTAAACAGGCAAAGAAAAACCAGTTCACCTTTTTCTCCTCTATTCTTTGTCAATTGTTTTTTTTCTTTATTCACGACCTTTAGTGTTTTTTATAAATAAAATTGTCGCTTGCTGCTTCGCTTTCGTTTTAGGGGCTCGTCGCCAGGTGTTAGATATAAAAAGTAGTCTATGTTCTTCCTTGGAGTTCAAGTTTCCTTCGTACCAAATTTCATCGGTTTCAGTAGCTAGGACAGATATACAGACAGAGTCACTTTCGCAAAAAAATAGTATACATCTTAAAGATAAGAGGCGAAAAAAAGATATCTTACGAAATTGAGTTTTATTGTTGATAACATGAATATCTTCCACTAATACAATATACAACGATTATATAACGTATGTATTACATTTAGATTTGATCTTTAATTAGATAACGTGGGAAGGTGCGTATAGCAACAGTTAATTCAACATGCTAGACACACAAAGGAGAATCAATATTCAATACGTAGCCTTGTATCTTGTGTTGGTAGGGTAAGCAGAAAAAGTATTCAGAAATTTGTATTACCACGATTAGTATGAGATGAGAGTCCAAGTATGTGTCAATTTTCAATTCAAGTATCTTCAATATGTTTTGTTATAAATAGAAAAGTATAATGGGAAGTCCATGATTCTATTCCATTGTGTTACTGAATAATCTTTGGTTCCGAGATATATGAAATAATATTCTTCTAAGATTTCCTTTAGTTATTATGTATTATCTTAATCTATTCTAATATTATAAATGCGAAAGTAACTCTGTCTGAATCTCGATGTAGATGAAATTTGGTATGGAGATAAAGTCTAGGACTGTGTTTGAGTGTCCAGACACATAGGTTTCTTAAATGTTCTGACAAACAAACTGCTTTATTTTAGTATTTAGCTTAGAACACTGTAAATCCTGTGGTTCTCAAACATTTTTTTTTTGTAATTATATGTCGTGCTAGAAAAGTATTTCCGTACTTTGGATGTGCTATATATTTTTTTACACAAAAATATAATAGAAATTACATGTTGTTGCAAACGGTACTTTAGCGGTTATGACGTTCCGATCGACCCACTTTATCGAGGAAATAATAATGCCATATTCCTGACAGCTCCAGCTACTCATTGTTCCGTGTTATATCCTAAAGTCATACTGTTTCCTTTGTTATTTAAACTTTCAGTATTAGTTTGAATTGAATTTATTTATAGAAATTACCGTTATCATTGTAATATATGAGTTTGTACAAAAGAGTTTCGTGATCTACGCAATCAAACGCTTTAGATACATTACAGGATACGCCAATCACATTCTGTGATTTCTCCCATACGATATATATATGTTTAGAAGTGACATTCCAGTTTTAGAGCGAACCCTAGTAAAGAAAAATTGACATAAAATTAATCAAATTAGGTATTGTTAGAAGCGGCTTTATCTTCTGCTATGGCTCATCAGTCTGCATAAAATATTACGTACGCTTTATGATTACGTCCCGTCCCAATACATACGTATAAAAAAGAATATATTAAGATCAATTTCTTTCTATCCCACTCGCACACTATTCATGAATTTATATGAATTATTTTGTTATTGCCACCTGATGATATAACTGCTCACCACTGCCCATAGACAATGGCGCTGTAAGAAATATTAACCATTACACTACCTTGGGATCTAAGACGTTATTTCCTTTGCGCCTGTAGTAACACTGGCTCACTCACTCTTCAAACCGGAACGTTTAACGTTACTTGACGGTAGAATATATGATGAGTGGGTGGTACCTACCCAGACTTGCACAAAGATACCAAGGTGGTGGTACCAAGAAATGAATATACATAAAGCGCGTTTTAATTGGTACGCAATATATTATTGAACTCAACATCCAGAGGATAACGACATATAAACTGTACATATATTTGCGTAAAAGAATACAATCAAAAGTACACACGAGTATAATTACTTAACAAAATACAACAATACAGGCTTTCTGTACGAGGGTTAATTAAAGCGAAATTCCGAAAAATATTTCGTACTTCCAACTTCATGATTTGTTCGCCAATTACCTCGAAATCGCTTCTCATTTATGCCATATTCAACATTCAATTACTGTGAACGAAATATTTCGGTTGGAAATATTCGTGGAAATTTATATTTATTAAACCGATGATACTCGATCGTATAATTTTTAAATGTACTAACAATCCATAAAAGTGTTTGAATAACTATATTTGCGCCGAGATGGCTGAATAGTTAGAATACACGGATTTTATGATTTTACAAAAATCTCTATTCAACATAGAAGTTTTACGCTTTCTGATTGTTAAAGTTCTACCACCGGTTCGAAAAGAAACACCTCAACTGAGAGGATCCTGAAAGATCAGCGGATTTTTTTTAATTTGTAATTACAATGATAAATTATTTAAATGTACATGGTGGTAAGGTTTTGCTCAAGCTGGTCTGGGTGGGTACCACCCACTTATCATATACTCGTATTCTACCGCCAAGTAAAAATACTTAGTAAGGTTTGGAGGGTGATTGAGCTAGGTGACAGGTAACTACAGGCACAAAGAACATAACATCTTAGCTCCGAAGGTATAAGGAATGATTAAAATTGCTTTTAGCTCAAATTTCTATCAGCAGTGTTGACTTATGGCCGGCTTAAAAAAGTTTTAATTGAAATTTTTTTTTACTAAATAAAAATAACTTTTGTACAAATGATGACCGCGTGGAATAATAGGAACATGACCTTTAATAGTTTAGTTTAAATACTAACATTTGATAGACATAGAAATAAAATTATCAAACAAAACTATGTGTTTATTGTACATACTCGTACATATAACACTTAGAGCACCTCCCCTCAAACTGTAAACGCGTTCACAAGCAGGAAACTCTTAATACTGTGAAGGTTCTCAAACATTGAAGGGGTTTTTAAAAGCCTGTCTGATTTCACTTTCGTTTGCTTTACTTATATGACAGAATAAGTTGAAAGCATTTAGGTGTACTTCATATTAGGTTTCAGCCGCAAATTCTTTCATGTTATTTGTCCCTGTACATTTAACGTGTACATTCTATATCATTTATCAACATCTTTGTTGAACAGCCTAAAAACCCCAGGAATTTTAGGCTGTTCAACAAGTTCCTTGGTTCAAATTCTGGATCAAAATATTTAGTTCTAGAAGCTCGGATTTATAAGGCAGCTAGTGTTTTTTTTTTTCATCGATAAACACTCAAATCTCGCACCATTTGCGTCGATTTAACGTTCACCCAAAATATTGGGTTTTCCTGTCAAGACATCCTCCGAAAGCATTTTAAGCCCATTTGATTATAAGAGTGACAGATAAGGGGTAGACTTAAGATGGTACATTAGTATATATACTGCGCACTTAACTAGTCAATTAAAACTGGTCACCTTGCTTGAAATCGGTCAGGAAAACATCCTCATTACTCAATAGCAGTACCAACATTAGGCTTGCTTAATTTTGACTATCTTTATCACCGACAATAGTTTAAAAGCGATTTGAAAAACTAATATAATTTTTTGTTTCTTGTTGTTATTTCTACTCCTTATTCGAAGTTCCGCTCTTTTATTTTAATAAGAAGTCCTGCTCATATAAAATCTCTATATAAAATATTCTCAAATTCCGACAATTTTTTTTCTCTAAAACCATCATTGGTACTCTTTTTTTGATACTTAAATAGACAAGAAAATATAAATATAAATCTATTAGTAGTCGACAGCGGCTTTGCTCATGCTTTATGAATTGTTCGTCAGGTGTTTAAAAAGGTCATGCGGTTCCATGCGGATTCAATTTGCATCATGACAAATTTCCTCGAATTCGATTCAGTTTTTTGGCCATAAAAGCGTAAATGACAGACAGACAGAGTTACTTTCGCATTTATTAGTACAGATAATAAAATTGCCGCTTCAAATAATCTTTTTAAACGTATGCAACAAAATATATAACGTTTTAGTAAAATAACCTAATATGTTACCCCAACAACTGATGTAAACGCTTCCAACTATTCTAGGGTTTCGGTCAAAGGTTCCATACAAGAGATGAGTAAGAAGAGTACTTGAAACGAAATTTCTAATTATATATAATAGTAACTAATGACTTTTATGCTGAAATATATTATATGTTTATTAATACTTGTAGGTCTTTGTGCAAGCCCGCCTGGGTAGATACCAGCCACTCATCAGATATTCTAGCGCTAAATAGCAATACTTAGTATTTTTGGGTTCCGGCTTGGAGGGCGAATGAGCCAGTCTAATAGGTACAAGGGACATAACATCTTCGATCTTGAGGTTGGTAGCGCTTTGACGATCTCAGGAGTGTTTAAGTGAATATTTCTTATAGCGCCAATGCTTATGAGCCCCCCGCTCGTAAGCATAACCACTTATGCTCAAGTGGCCCATTTACCTGAAAAAATCGAAATAGGACATATAGATCTGCGATTTTCTATCTATTCACTAAATGCACTATTAGTACACACACCGACATGTGATTTCTATCTATCCATTAAATGCACTCCATTATACACATAGACAGGACAACGTCTACCGGATTTTGCTAGCTTATATTTCTCGCCGGTCAAAACCCCTATACCGCAGACTCTAAAATTCATTCATAGTACAAGAATCATTCCGTCTATACAAATGTGGCTGCAACAAAAGCTGTCTGGCTCGTAGACGCTCTCGTTTTGAGTATCTGTTGGGTAACAGCTATCTGCGAGCGGTTTCAAACTACTTCTCATTTCAGACGGATTTTAAATGTATGATAATAAAAACATGATTTGTAAATTAACTGACATTTGTTTGTTGAATTATACTTTATAATTTTAGTCAATCTATTTTTATAAACGTATTAAGTGACATGATATTTGTATTGGAAAAAACGATAATGATTATTATAATCTCAAATGTTTCGATTCATTAAAATAATGCAATCTAATAACATCAAACATCAACACCCCCCCCCCCCCCCCATCCACTCACGCACATTTATATTCATCAACACGTTACTCAAATACACAATACTACAAACTTTGTGGTACTTTAATTCACATTTATTTGTTGTTTACAGGAATCAACAATATATCTCTAAATTGTGTTTAAAATAATAAATTATTATTATATAAATCAGCAGTGCGATTCTTTACGCATTCATTTAGATTTCACTTATGAAATGTTGACAATCGACTTACGATGATATGCCATTTTTATACGTGTGTCGTATAATTTTATAATTATTGTGGTCAATGTAGCATATCACATTTCTGCGTACATGTCCTAGTTTCGAAATTCTTTTTTATTTGTGCGGAGAGGGCACAGACTATTTCGCCAATGTCACGTAATGATTCGATTTTTTTTTTACGGAATGAGCGGAAACGCTGTCAATTGTGGCAGTTGTCACTAGTACAGACGTCAACGTAAGCTCGCTTTTAATGTACTTTTAAGATATTAATTGTTATTGTTTCATATAGGGCTGACTGTTCAATCACCGAATAACTAACTAGTGAATTAATTTATCTGACGGTTAAAGGACAAAAAAAATTAACGCATTTTTCAATGTTTAGGAATTGACGTCTGTCAGGCCGTCAAAGAGGCAAATAGATTTAATCCTCAGTTAAGGGCGTTATGTCAATCTGACAATTGAAAATTTAATGTTTTGTTATCTGCCAAAGAATTACTATTTAAGGATTAAGAAATCGACCCGAGTTATAAGTAAATAAAAAGTAAAAATGAACATTAATATTTTTGAGTAAATATTATGAATTCATGGCAATCATCTAAATTTCAAAGTATTAATATGTATAAACATATGTATTTTTTCCTATACATATGTATGCATGGAGTATATAATTGTAATTAATAGTATGTTCGTACATAAATGTCACCTAAAGATACTTGGACAAATATAATCATTGCTTGTTTAATTATTAAAGATATATTATGTGATTAACAAAAATTGCAATTGAATTCGATAAATAAAACCTTATTGTGAAATAAAATAAAATTTATAAAAACTATTTAAAAAAAAATACAAAAAAAAAATTGTCCTTTTAAATATACATATATTCAAAAAATATAGAAAGTCATGATGATGGTCATTCAATACTTTTAGGGAACCCTAACTATAAAAGGCTAAAATATAGATGAAGTCACAGGGGCTGCCACCCCCGAAATCACCCCAATGTTTGTTATCGTCATTCGTCTATCTGTCATTGGGGGACAGAAAGCATGATTCGACTAATTTAGTCCACGTGACAATGAAATCAATAATAAAATATAATGTTATATAATTAACACTTTGATATTTAACCATATCATCAATAATATAGATGATAAAAAAGCGTGGAGTTAATGCTTGTTGACTTCCAAGCAGGAGACATAACATACATATGTAGTTGTATTTAACCAATATGACTGTATTATTAGACGTTTAAAAAGAGTAATTACTGAGTTTCTTGCCGGTTCTTCTCGGTAGAATCTACATTCTGAACCGGTGGTAGCTTTGCTAAAAATAGTTTGTAAAACCTACTTGAATAAAATATATTTTGATTTTGAATATACCTATACACAAAAAAATAACAAACATAAATAACAAATGTAAATAATAGAATTATTATAAGGAGTGTTCAAATCAGTTTTTCTACCGTCGAACAGCAGTACTCAGTATTGTTGTGTTCGGGTTTGAAGGGTGAGTGAGCCAGTGAGCCAACATCTTAGTTGTTCATAATGGCAAAGAAATGAAAGAAAGAAAAAGAAAATGTTACCATTTCGTTATTATCTCATCAAATCTGTTGAGTATCAAAAGTTATAAACGGCTTAAAATATACGTATTTATTTAACGTAGAACGTAAATTTAAAAGTAAAAAGTGTTTATATTTGTGTTGGGAATTAATAGACCGACCGTTTGGTCGACCACCATCTTTATCTATATAATGAGAAGACGTTTTTTTACTTATTGAAAAACTACTAAAACATTAGCCATCAATCTTCTATCAGACGATAGAGAGCGTGTAGGAGAACTTAGCTTATAATATATAAGTACAAAAATAACTGTGCAGTTTCGCTCGCTTCTAATTTTCGTTCAATCGATTATCATGACAACATGTTGTATAATTCGCTGTGTGAGCCCATATGTAGGTACGGGTGGTACCTCATCATATATTCTACCGCCAAACAGCAATACCTAGTAGATGTGTTCCAATTTTAAAGCTAAGCCAATGTTGGTAGAAAGGTAATCACATCTTAATACTCAAGGTGTCGCATTGGTGATATTAGGAATCATTACATAGTATAAAACGCTTACCAGTCACTATGTATGCTTAGATCTTTAAAATTACTCCACTGATTTTGATTCGTTTTTTTTAATAGATAGATTGATTCAAGGGGAAGGTTTATATGTATAATACATGCACAATATAGTAGAGAATAACTGATAATTTTAGAGGTTTCTGAAGTTATGTCGTAAATAAACACATTTTTGCGCTCATATTGCAAACTCTGGCTGAACCCTACGAGATAGATCAAAATCATGTACTACAGTATTGTACACCTTAAAAAGGTCTTCAAAGATAGTCTGCGATGGTATATGTCTATCTCTTAGGGATAGCCCATAACGACCATTTTTATGCTTTAATTTTGACCATTTTTATATTTTACTTTTAACAAATAATGGCTTATTTTCGAAGCGATTTTAAGGAATGCAGCATTAATCCTTTCCCCATTAAGTACCTTAAATACATTGTGCATTTAATGTAGATCAATATGGCTCTTAACAGCATGTAATTTAAGATATTATAGATTTAAAATGCAGAGACATAGCGGTTTGTATCGTCTACTGAATGAAAAACTGTGTACGAAGACATTCTGTAGTATATTTAGTATCAGCATTGCACTCGAAGCCTGGGCGGATCGCTGGTGTATAATATTTCTTAAAGTACCAGTGTCTGAGGGTAGTGGTGATCAATTACCCTCGGGTGTCCCAATTGCCAGTCCGCCTGCCTATGTGACATAAATGTCCAGTGAGTACAACGTCTAGTAGGTTTTACAAGTAGTAATGTAAACTTCATTTATGCTGTGTATGTGTTTTTATACAGATACAGCATAGTTTAACTTTAATAGTGTTGGTCAATTTAAACGATAAACATAAATAAACACATTAAATGTATATAAGGCACAATAATAAACAATATTGTAGGATTAACGTATTTATAAAACAAACAATTGTAATGCGCCTAAAATTCCACATACAGAAAATAAACTAAGTTTACACCAATTAAAACTACAATTCAAATTACAAATACAACTAAAGATGAGTTTACAGTTATAATCTAAGAATATTAAATAGCAACAAGCGAGAGCTTAAAACTAAGAGCTTTATTGGTATCTTTCTCTGCCCTCATTTGCCCTATGTTCGTAACGAGGTAAAATACGCTACACAAAATTTAATAAGAATATCGTTAATAGAACTATTTTTTAATTAATAAGAGCCTGAACGACTTTATCTATTTAGCTAACCCTGTTTGCCAAAGTTAAACTTCCATACAACAATTCCTACCCACTTTTGAATGCTTAGGGAATACTATACTAATTACTACTAATTTTAAATGCGAAAGTAACACTGTCTGTCTCGCTCTTGTACGGCCAATGCACTGAACCAAATTTGATAAAATTTCTTATGAAGCAAGGATGAACTTCAAGGAGGAACATGTGCTTCTTATTTGTACGAATACCTGACGACTAATTCCTCGAGCTCCTAAAACGCCAGCGAAACCGCAGGCTACAACCATTTACATTGATCCTTTTAAAGTGTTCATCAACCTATTCTATAAAAATTAAATTAACGTCTAACTAGAAATGATAGACTGATATTTTGCTGCGTAGTTAATTCATGTGCTATAATTTCAAGCTTGGACTCTGTTCTTCTAGAATAGCTCCACTGCTCAAAAGTAAACAGACTGTAAATACCCCACTGCTGGGCTAAGGCCTCTATTACCTTTTGAGGAGAATTTTTGGAGCCTATGCTACTTTGTTGGCAGGTTTTTATTGAAATTTCAAACATGCATGTTTCAAAATAACAATAAACTCCTATATAACATCCTAGCTTCACACCGGTAGACCTTTAGTCTACCGGTGTGAAGCTAGGATGGGCAGCTATTTAATAAAAAAGCGTAGAATTAGTATGAGAGCCGAAAGTGCCTGAAATAATATTATTTTATAATTGTATATACAATAAATATACAAAATAAGTCAGTATGACTCATGTCCTTCGAGGGAGACGGAGGGCTTCGAAACCAGCGAAGATCTGTTGTTGTTTAATCTTCATCATCATTGTAACATTCTAAATCTAAACAAGTTAGAAAAATAAAAACGCCAATAATTCATAAAAAATTAAATGTATAAAAAGGCACAGGCAACTGTGAGTCAGTGGCCATGTGTCTCTTAACCGTTGATTGCGGGTTCAAACTCACGCAAAGAATTTTCATGAGCTTAATTTCAGATTATAATTTATCTTTGTCTTTTACGGTGAAGGAAAACATCTTGAGGAAACCTGCTTGTGTCTAATTTAAATGAAAGTCCTGCAACATGTGTGTCCACCAATTCACATTGGAACAGCGTGGTGTAATAAGTTTCTCTATTTGTACAATATATACATTGAATTATATTGTAATAACATAACTATATTATTAAATCGGTAGAAACTATTGAGTTTTTGGTAAAACTTCGCGATAGTGTCTACAATTTTATATTCCAAATAAATGTTAACTATACCGTCAATATAATATTTATAAATTAAGATAATTTCAGTATATATTTATATCACATAAGTATTTTAAAGACTAATCGAATATATTGATAGTAATTCGTTTTACAAAACTATTTCAATACGAAACGGTAACGCTCTGTTTATCTTAACACAACTTGTGCATTGCAATCACTACCCTAACAGACAGACTTATATTTATGTATACGAGGGTGACTAACCCTGAGGAGGGGTTGAAATAATTGCTCGTGGTGTACCCTACGTCTTGCTTAGTGAACATGCATGAACATAAAACGTGGTATATGCCTAAATAAATTTTGTGTGTTCAGAATATTTATGACACGGGATTAAAATTTCGATGTTCCATAAAAATAAATAAGTCATCCGATAATCTTCGTATCCTCGTTTTACGTCATGTAAAGTTGGTATAACTAATTATCTTTTATGGCAAAGGACATACCAATTTAGTGGAATTATTGGTGGGACATTGGTCTTGTGTATAATTTGTATTAAAACAATAAAGAAGGTAAACAATAAAATATATAAATAATATCATCTATTCCATATCATTATCATTCATTTTTAGTAATTCATCTCGAGCTCGGTTATAGTGAAGGAAACTTGCACTGCGTGTGTTAGACGATCTGCCACGTCTGGATAAATCAATTCAAATGAAAATTATATTACTTATTTGAATTTACTTTTAAATTATTCAAATAAGTGTCTGCCTAAATAATATATTTAAAAAACTTAAAACAAAGTAACACGTAATAATAATATTATAAAGATATTGTTATTTTTTTATGAAATGTAGGCGAACGGCGAAATTCGCCACCAAATGTTAAGTGGTGATCACACGCCATGGACATTGGCGCCGTAAGAAACATGAATCATTTCTTTCATCTCCAATGTGTCACCAATCTTGGGAACTAAGTTATTATGTGGCTGTAGTTACACTGGTTCACTCACCTCTGAAACACAACAATACAAAGTATTGCCACTTGGCGGTAGAATATCTGATGAGTGCGTTTTACCTACGCAGACACCATCAAGTACAATTATATATTGATATCATATACATTTTATCATAAGAGTTTCCATTTCGAAACAATTAAACTTAAACAATATTTAAAACTCAATAATGAGGGCGCGCCCTTCCTCTTTAATTTTTTTTTATTAGTGCATTAAAATGAGTTAATGTCACTCTTATTTACAATATGTCTTAGTGTGCGTGAGAGTAAAGTCAATAAAAACAGAACCAAATAAATTATATATTTTAATTATATATCTTTTATTAAAATGCCGAGAAATAAACGTCGGAGGGCGCTCCTTCGTGAGCGAACAGATTAAATCTTATAAAGGTTTTTTTGTTAAGTTTTATCTCTGTACATTATTATTGATTTAACATTCGACAATAAATAACAATAGCATTATGTAAAAACAACTAAATACCCCGAATATTTTTTAGATAAATGTACTCGTAATTTTTTTTTATTGCGGCCATACTTTCAAATGTTTTTTTATTGTAATCAGTTAAAGAATGCTGTCTTCTTTTTTCTAATATCAAATTAATTTTGACAGAAAGAATTAAAGCAATACTTATAAGCAAGGCCTTTATTAACTTTATTTATCGTTTGCATATCTAATATTGTCACATACTCGCTTCTACAAATAGACAAATGAAAATCGATAAAGTTGCTTCAAAAAAAAAAAAACAACATTCACGGTCTATTTGTTACCCTAGCATTAAATTGATAATGTTATTTTAAATGTGGTGTGGAAAAATTATTTTATTGACTCTAACAGCCCTTTGAATGAGGGTTTTATAAAAGTTTCATCATGTTACCGTGAAAAAATCAATACATATTTATTATACAGGTTAATATTTACACTTGACTTCATTGCCTCGTTGGTCTAGTGGCGTTGTACGTCACAGATTCCGAATTCATGTTATTCCTCTAGGAATCAAATCAAATTCAAATAATTTATTCGAGTAGGCTTTTACAAGTACTTTTGAATCGTCATTTAACAAACTATATTAAGTGAAGCTACCACCAGTTCGAAATGTAGATTCTACCGAGTAGAACCGACTAAATAAATAAATATTGGACAACATCACATACATTACTCTGATCCCAATGTAAGTAGCTAAAGCACTTGTGTTATGGAAAATCAGAAGTAACGACGGTATCACATACACCCAGACCAAAATCAAGACAACATAGAAAACGAATAAACTTTTTTACAGCGACTCGGCCGGGAATCGAACCCGGGACCTCGGAGTGGCGTACCCATGAAAACTGGTGCACACACTACTCGACCAAGGAGGTCGTCACTAGAAACTCTTTTTCAATATTTCAAAATACACAGTCATGTCAGTTAAATACAATTACATATGTAATACATCCTGCCTGGAAGTCGACAAGTATTAGCTCCACGCTTTTTCATCATCTATATAAACTTGTATTTAATAATATGCCTTCTTTACCAATGTATTTTGTACAAATGATTTGAATTTATGAAACGGCAAAGTTAAAAATGTCTAATATGATTAACATGAAATTTCAAAATAATTGAAATTAGAAGTATTTAGTATTTAGATGTAACCCGAAGTTTTGGTATTGGCTATGTTTATACTCCCGAGCTTAAAATTTGCCTGGATATACCTATCCAGGCAATACAACACATATTCTACTGTCAAATATCAATAATTAGTATTATTGTGTTTCAGCTCGAACTGCAGGCACAAGGAACCTAACATCTTAGTTTTCAAGGTCGCTGATGGATTAAAAATTTAAGCGATATTATTTTTCATAGTGCCAATTTTAATTGGCGACGGTGACCTCTCAGCATCAGGATTCCAACAGAAAGTCTACCTACCCATTGTAAAATTAAAAGATGCGTTGGTCTTCACCTTGTAGTATTTCGGGTTCCGGATTATGAGAGTGAGGGAATAGAGAGATTTTACGCAAACCCTGATCATCATCATCATGAACAGCCTGTAAATTTCCCACTGCTGGTTATAGCCTCCACTTTTGAGGAGAAGTTTAGGAGCATATTCCACCACGCTGTTCCAATGAGGGTTGGTGGATTCACATTTGGTAGAATTTCGTTAAAATGCAGGTTTCCTCACAATGTTTTCCTTCACCGCCGAGCACGAGATGAATTATAAACACAAATTAAGCATATGAAACTTGGTGCTTGCCTGAGTTTGAACCTGCAATCATCGGTTAAGCTGTACATTTTGTAACCAATGGGCTATCTCGGCTCCAAGCCCTCATGCTCTGCGCAAATGGTTAATCTCCCATGAGAGGGGTCGCCGATGTCGAAATCGGTCAGGAGGACATCATCATCAATCTCTATACGAATATAGCGAGTCGTAGTAAAATACCTTTTTGCTCTCAATATCACGCGGACATAGGACACCGGTCATTAAAGTTACTTTGCGAGAAGAAACTCAAAATTCTATAATATCTGAATATCAGAAAGATATAAGCGACAAATACATACATATAATAAAATTGGAGTGCCTGTTTGTAATATTAAAATAACCGCTTTTTTACTAAATGCATATGTATGTATACACGGTACATATACCAAAATAACATTTTTTTCAATTCTTGTCTGTCTGTCTGTAAGTTTGTTCCGACTAATCTCTGGAATGGCTGGACCGATTTTGACGGGACTTTCACGGACCTGATGTAATAAGGAGTAACTTAGGCTACGACAATAACATTTTTGTTAAATTCAAACGCGCACGAAATCGCGGGCACAGCTAGTAATATATAAAGAACAAAAAGAAAGCGTAAGTCGTAAGTGAGTTCTTACTTAAAGTCTGTAATAAAAATTGTGGAAATGAGTACCAAGTTCTCTTGTCGGTTCTTCTCCGTAGAATCTACTTTCCTCGTCGTTACTAGAGTTACAATTAATTCAATACTATAACTTTAAAAAAGTGTTTTGTTTCTTGAATACTTAGAGAATATTTTGATTTTTCGTAAATTCATTGAATCAAGTAACGGTTTATTTTATCTCTACTACTGCTACTTAAAGAAAAGAATGATTATTTAATCAAAAGCTATTTATACCTGCCCATTCACGAGGGGCTAACAAGAGTTCTTTGTCAAAACCCTCTTTGATACCACTTTCAAAGAATTTTTAACTTGATATCACTTGAAGTGCGAGGGAGAACGAAGTACTCTTTAAGCCACACTTGCAAAGGGTTGCTCATGTACTTAAAATAAAGTATATTGAAATGATAAATAAAAATTTACATTATGTAAAAATATGATATTTTTAATTCTAAACCAAATATTCCGTAAATAATAGTAATCTCTATTGCTATTGTATAGGGTTTAAATTTGTTTGTCGTATTTAGTATTGTTTAAAAATTCTCTAACAATTCTGAAAATAACATTTTGTTGTTCAAGTAAATTTGACTTCTATTTCATACGAAATAAAGTTGAATATTCATTTAGATTTACCTGATGTTAAATTTTACGTACATTTTAGTATGAGATGTTTGTGTAATTAGCAATACACTGATGTTACTCATTGTTGATTTAAGTAGTTTCAACTCTGTTAAATATACTAAAACAGTATAAAAGCAGTTTAAACAATTTGTATCTTAAATTTAGTGCTTAAGAGCTTTATTATTTCATAAAAGCGTGTGTAATTATAGGCCATTATGGCGGTTAACGAAGAGAGAATATCGGACGCAAGACACAAAGTTTTACGTGATTTTCAAGACAAGGACATGTACGCCAAGAGTACCATCAACTTTTTTCACTAACTAAGAATTATAATGGTGCATTGTCAGGATTCATCCTCAGCAATTTCGATCACTACGAGACTTAACAAATAACTATTGCGGTGGGATGAAGATCCGGCACAACTGAAGTGGTTAGGCTCAGAACCAATGGCTTCACATCGTTTCCAAGGCACATAGTGTAACACTCCTAACTCGGAGATGCTACTAAGAATTTTGCAACCTAATGACTTTTATAGGTTTTGGGAATATACTGAGACAAACAAATCAGTGGGATTGTCTCGTAGGAAAGTTAAAATAATAAAATTATTTTACGTAAAATATGAAATCTAAAAAAAAAATATGACTCGAATTGATTTTCTTTGCTATAAGGTAATAAAATCAAGACACTTTTTGTACCACTAAAAAAATACGTAATTTTTAGTGAACGAATTAATTCGTATTTTTGGACAATTTACCAATTGTACGTACCATAAAAATAAACTAAAATTGTGAAGCTCCTCAAAACCTTCCCCCGTTGTTCTGTCGATACCGTGGTCTTAACACATCGTCCCCGCACACCGCACCCCGTGCTCATAAATATTACTCAGGGCCCAGCATACTTCACCAGATACAAATTTCAGACATAAATATAAATTATTTTTATTAGAAAAACAAAAAGATTGTAGTTAACTATTGCCTATTATTATTAATCAAAATGTTATATTATTCATATATGTATTTGTTAATTTATTTAATTTGGTTCTCTAACAATGAGTATGTGTAACAATAACGTATTTATTTGTATCTATATATGTATGTATGTATATATACATATATAATTAATAACCTAACGGGTTATCGCCATTTTTTTAAATGTGAATTTTCATTGCAGGCGGACGCCAGCACCGCTTTCCTGCGGGCAGCGCGTGCGGGTCAAATCGAGAAGATCATCAGCCTCTTAGAACAAGGGGTCGACATTAATGTTAGCAATGCTGTAAGTATGACTGAAATAAAAAAATAAGGCTCTTAAACTCAATACACGTGGTATTGAAATGGTTTTTGCGCCAGACACATTTTCCTCGGACGTCATATAGAAAAATATAGCAATAAAAATTAACATTCATCAGGCCCGAAATTTTGACTTTAAAATATAAATTTATTATTAATATTTAAATAGATAGAGCGCAGGTCGGTAAAGCTGTTCTGTAACAACAAATTCTAAATTTGTAATATTACAGAATAAGACAGATGAACTAACTAGTGACCTAAGGTGGGCAAAGGCTTCCTAATATCTTAAGTATTATAGTATTTAGCTTCAACCATTTCCAAAATACGTTGGTTTCCTTCACAGCCCTGGAAGAGATGAATTACTAACATAAATTTGGCACAGCAAAACTCATTGGTACATGTGGTGACATACGCGTGTTCCAACAACCACGCCTAATGCCACGAGTTAGAACTAAAAATTTTAATGTTACGCTAAATCGTAATGCACTGTGTTCGTAAATCTTCCTATACAAAATTTGCACTGTAAGAAATATAAACAATTTCTTACTTCGACAATGTGCCGCCAACTTTGAGAACTACGAGTAAGATGTTATGTCCATTGTTGCTTTATTAATATTGGCCCACTCACTCTCCAAACTGGAAAACAATAATACTAAAGGTGGATTTATATTTGTCTGATGTGTCGTGACGTTACGCGTTAGAACGGTATCGGTTTAATTTAGTATGGTAACGTTCATACTAGTAATACGTAATATGTTGGGATGAATTCTGCCGTGTCTCATCAGAAACGATTCCGGTTGAGTCAGAGCGGAGGGGTGGGGGTACGGGGCATCATGACACGTTTCTTTCTCTTGTTCCTATAGGTTTACGAAATCTTGTATGTATTTTCTTTATATCGTCTCAATTAAAGAATGTTCCTGTCACCTTTCCTAGAGCTACGTAGCTACGAGCTGTATTCGCTCAAAATATCTTCAGAAGGCGTCAGAACGTGACAACTAGTCATCACGTCACGATACGATACGTCACGACACATCAGACAAATATAAATCCTCCTTAAGTATTGCAGTTTGGCGGTACAGCCCTACTGCCAAGTAAAAATTGCGACAAATCGTACTATGCGTCCGGTAACTGCTCTAATATTAGATATGTAAACGCCTATCAAGCGTAATACGTACCTTTTTAAGGTTTAACCTTAACCCTACACCCTTTCTTGTCTAATGAAAATGTTATTAATATTAACTTTACTAAATATAACAAATCTTTTCATTTCATACCAAAAATAAATTAGTTTGACATGTCAATAATGACCAGCGTGAAAAAATATTGTAGCTTAATTTGCGAATATTTTCCAACTATACGAACCTCGAATGAAATGAGTTTTATGATTATAGTAATAAAGTGCTTTTTGGTGAAGCAAATCGTCACGGGCATGTTCGTTTGACACGCGATTAAGTCACGAATAGAGGTTTTCTATTGGTATTACGTAAATAATGCGGACCTAAATGCAGCATATGTTATATGTAAAGAAACGTCAATAATGTGTTATATTTTTAAACCAAAAGCAATAATTGCATTAATGTCAACCGGGAGATAGCTTTAAGATTAAATTACCATTAACGAGCGCTTTGTTTTTTTTTATGGCATTTTTTTGGCGGACGAGCATATGGGCCACCTGATGGTAAGTAGTCACCACTGCCCATAGACAAAGGCGCTGTAAGAAATATTTACCATTCCTGACATCACCTATGCGCCACCAACCTTGGGAACTAATATGTTATGTCCCTTGTGCCTCTGATTACACTGGCTCACTCACCATTTTAACCGGAACACAACAATACAGAGTACTGTTATTTGGCGGTAGAATATCTGATGAGTGGGTGGTACCTACCCAGACGGGCTTGCAAAAAGCCCTACCACCAAGATACACGTACTAGAATAAAATATATTTTGATGATTTATGATATTTATTCTTTTACAAAAACATCTGTTGAGTTAACTAAAATTATATAGACAATTTACTTCAAGGTTGAGATCCTTCTTAGCGATTTATTTTTCTTTGTTACTGTAGCAGTTTCATCTAGATGTGCAGAGTATATTATTATGATGATAGAATCATTCGAACCCTTCTCATTTTATCCTTATTTCCTTAATAATCGAACAATTTTTATAAGACAAAAAGGCTCACCAAAGCTAATAGTTCTATCAAAAGAATAGCGTGGCATTTTTTGGATAGGTCAGGACGAAAAGTATAGGAAGTATATAGACGTTGGCAATTTGTTGTGCTATACATCAGCCTAGAGAAAATAACAATGGCTTGAGTTTTTTTTTTATATTCTATGGTTGAAATGAGTTTTTTAACCAAAAAATTGCATACAAAAAGTTCAATTAGTATTTTTTTATATTTTACTAACATTTTTTTAAATAAATGACAATAAAGATATAGTAGAAATGAAAATTATAGTAACGTAACAATTAATTAACATAACTGATATATTATTAATAATATAACTATTACGTTAGTTTAAGGTAAAAGTCCATAATAATTGGGCAAAGGTTCTTGCAAAGAAAGCATAAAGCTTATTCCAACACACTGATCCAGTGTAAGTTGGTCGACTTAATCAATCGATTATCAACCGATTATCAGAAATGCTTATCGACCAATAGCTTGAGGTTATTTATAAATTCAAATTAAGAACGATCTCTCGAATATCAACAATCCACAATCTTCGTTACAAATCCAAAAAGTTCTATCGTAAATTAGAAATATCGAGCTATATAAACTTGTATTTAAGCACAAATACTTCGTAGTTGAAATGAAAGGTTTTATTTTAGGTAAACACGAATTTATCGAACTTGAAACACTTGGACGAGAGCCAAGTTAATGTTCGGTTGCAGATGACTTCTGCTGTTTTATTCTTGTCATAGTTTCCAATTTTGGCAACAGTTTTGTAGAGTGGAAACTGGATATTGTAGTAGAATATATAACAGCTTTGTGACCTTAATTGGTGCAAATTTTATTCAATCATTATAACTTTTTATCGTGTACTTTAGCCAACAGGTGATATAATATTACCATAGAATACTTCGTATTGTTGTTTGTTTCGAACTTCAGTGAACTTTGTAACTAGAAGCAGAAAAGGCGAAACTATATAATTATTAAAACCAATATATTATTTTAGTGTAGCCTTTATTTACATAAGAATTATTAACATTAATGCCACAATTAAATATAAATTATAATTAAAATTGCTATACCAATCTTGACCGTGTGGAATGGCAACAAGAATGCTAGGAAAAATTTATACATACCTATATATACCTGCTTCATTGAATTATCTTAAAAGCAACTACATAATGTAATTTTACAAAGTCTAATATAAAGCTACCAACGGTTTGGAATGTAGATTGCTAAATTAAATTCATAAAATGTAACAAGGTTCATTTAAATTTAAAGTTTCGTAATGTATTTTCTGTCGTGAGAAAGTGGTACGAAACTTAATAAGTTAGTAGTTCAGAATCAAATAAAGAGATGTACAGATTCGCTAAACAAAGTAAAGTACCGTCGAATTAGTTATCTTATCTTGTTATCTTGCAAAAAAATAACTGTCATTAACTTGTAAACGTCTTTATATGTATCTCTTAGGAATTATTCCACCATTCTGCTTCAATGTAGCTTGGTGAATACAAATCACGGTGTTTTCCTTCATCACGGAACACCCGATGAATACAATTAAAGATATAAATTAAACACAAAGTGGTGTTACCCGGATATCAATCTTTATATAAAACCCACGTGTACAAACCATTTGGCGATCTCGGCTCCAGTTGGTTGGTTAAACAGCAGTACTCGATATTGATGTGTTCCGGTTTGGTGGATGAGACAGTGTTACTACATGCACAAGGGACATAATATCTTAGTTCCAAAGGTTGGTTGCGCATTGGCGATGTTAATATTCCTCATAGCATTGTCTATAGGCGGTGTTGAACACTTAAATTATAATAATAAAAAAAAGAATGTAAATAAGAAAAAAAAAAAAGAAACAAAAAATAAGAACTAAATGTTCCATAAATGTTAAAAGGAAAAAGTAATACAAATTCACAAAAGAGTAAGCCGTTAACATTAAAACGGCAACACAATTGTAATTATTTATTATTCTTGGTGCTGACCTCAAAACATTTCAGTGGTGATAAAACACACTGGACTTAAACACAAAGCGGTTTAATTCTGTATCTCAATCTTGTACGAGACATGAAAAGAACATTTTGATAAAAAATTTTAGCCCATTTGAGTTTATCACTGGATAATCAAAGATCACTTGTTCAAATTCGATATGTCTAATTTGCGTCTCGTGAAGGCAAACATTGAGGAAACCTGCATGTGTTGAATGAAAGTATCGCTTTGGAATAATTCAACTTCTCCTCAAAAGGAGAGTAGGCTCTGGTCCTAAGAAACATTTACAGGCTGTTCCTTACTGTATTTTAATCAGTTACTGTAAAATCAACAATTCGAGTGTTAGAACACTGGATGAGAATTAATTTTAAGTCAAAAAAGTATCAAAATTCTAAATCAAATTATACATAATTTACATACTTAATTCCACGACGCACAGATAATTTTGTATCCTCTATTAAAAATATTAAATTAATTTCCTTTTTTACAGAATGGTTTGAATGCTATCCATCTTGCATCAAAAGATGGTCACGTAGAAGTTGTTCGAGAACTTCTGGAACGTGGAGCAGCAATCGATGCTGCTACTAAGAAGGGCAATACTGCTCTGCATATCGCGTCACTTGCTGGTCAGGAGGCAGTCGTTAAACTGCTGGTACAGAATGGAGCTCAAGTATGTAATCAGTTAAATATTTAGAACATTAATTCTTAAGAGTATAAGTGCCTTGTTATTCTAGCTGGTTATAAAGTCTCGAAGTTCAAGATTGGATCCAGCTAATAAAAAGCAATTGAGTTCTATTAAAAAAAAATCGGCGGCTGGAAGTTGGCAATTTCCACTCACTTACCTTGGAAAGCACGTAGAACAGTTGAAACTCCTTCATCTCGTTTTGGGTTTGCCGATTATGAGGCAAAGAGAGTACTCATGCTTGTGCATAAATGTGCATTATAGTATATCCGGTTGGCTAGTATCTCTAGTGTAGTCTAAAAGAATGAATTTTAGGTATTTTTTCAGGTGCAATAAAAAGAACCAAACAACTTTTTTAGAACCCCTTATTCTACCAGATATTTAATTTCAAATAAAAAGATATTGTATACCAGACTTTTTGAACTATCCGATATCGCAATCGATCAGCTAGCGCAAAAGAAAAATGTGTAAAGGAGGTTTAGTCGAACTTAAGATATTAGGACATTAGTCTCGAAAACAGAAGTTTTGAGTAAAGCTGTGCGCTGTCTAAGGCAATACTACTTTATACTTCTGAGGTCCCTACTATAGGCCCATACTTCCTGCCTGTCTCTTCTTCAAAAAACGCGTTATCCGAATTTCTTTCTTCCAAACGAGCGGCTTTAGCCTCCTTTGAAATACCAGAGCTCATAAATCTGAGCTCTCAATCCGAGTACTGTCATGTTTAATCATGAACGCATAATTTTCTCTAAAGTAACAGAGTTTCGAAAAATAATTTGAAATTTGCAAAATTCTCTGATGTATGAAAATAAAGAGCAATTTTTTCGAATCTAGGCTAGAATACCCCCTTAAGAATGGCTTTTGTGCCCGAAATCGGTCAGGAGGACATCATTATACAGAAACATTTTCTCATTTTTGTTAGCTTAGCTAATATTTTAGTAAAGCGTCGCAGCGAATGAATCTACTTTACGTTCTGGTCTAACTTACGTTCATTAATCGTAAATGAACTCATCGGGTTCTATTAGTTTATCACAACTTACATTTTTATTATATTTCATCTCTGACTTTTAATTATTGAATTAAAATAAACATATAAAATTAATTCATATTTAATGCATTATTGATAAAAATAACTTCCAAGACGATCAAATGTTCTCAGTCGATTCGTTATCAATCTTTAGCGAATGAATTAATGCATTTCTTCAACAGCCAACAAATCCTGTCCGAATATAAATTTATTAATAATTCAAAAACAGGGTCGTTGACCCCAATCTTTCAGGGCCGACTCGACATAAATCATAACGAATGCGGTTTATGACGAACACTTCCTTTCATAGCTTTTTTATGTTCAATGATACAAAGAAATAAATGTGTGGTATACCTTAAATATTAAATAAACGTAGGATAGCTAAAAATATATAGAGGGTAGCTATATCAACCCTATATATCTTAGTCCATTTCTAATTTAAGTATACACACATTTGTCTTACAATTTGCTGATAAACTCATTTTTTGTTAAAAATTTCATCCAAATAGATCATTAAGAGAAATTTATTTCTGACTTTATATTAAATAAATATCAATACTTGACAAACGTTGTCCTGATTATATATATATATATATATATATATATATATATATATATATAAATACATAGTAAATAAATAAAAGGTTTTGGAACTAATTACGTTATAATTGTTTGTTTTAGGTCAACATTCAATCCCAGAATGGCTTCACGCCCTTGTACATGGCAGCTCAGGAGAACCACGATGGAGTTGTCAAGTTTCTTCTCTCAAACGGAGCTAATCAAAGCTTGGCTACCGAGGTATGTATAAAGGGTTTCAAATCTTTGAATATTTTACCTTTTAGAACCAATCTGCAAGTGACTTATTTCTATATGTTCTATAGGACGGTTTCACGCCTCTCGCTGTGGCCATGCAACAAGGTCACGAGAAGGTTGTCGCGGTTCTTTTAGAAGCTGACACTCGAGGCAGGGTCCGCTTGCCCGCCCTGCACATTGCTGCTAAGAAAGATGATGTGAAAGCTGCTAACTTATTACTGGAGGTAATGTTATATAATTTGTGGTTGAATTATTAAAGACTCCGTCTTTACTAATATTATAAAAGCTCTGTCGGTTAAACTTTACCGCCCAAACCGAATTCGATATTTGGTAAGTAAGCTTGAACCCTAAGCAAGGACATAGGCTACCAACTCCTAAAACGCGAGCGAAATCTCAGGAGACAACTAGAATCACATTATCATTATTGAAAATTTTAGTTAAATATTTATGTCTATTTGCCAGCTTCGATTCTTTTTTTAAACTTTTGCATAATTTTTTAAAAGTATGCAATGTTCGTCAGTTGCTACTATACAAAAAAAAAAAAAACATTTGATAAACATATAAGAACATGTACCTATGTTAAATTATACCAATTATGTTTAATCGATTTTTCCTATTAATTAATTATATTATCAATAATCCATTTGTAATATAATCTTGTCATAGTACAAAAATAACTAGCGACAATATGAATATTATGTTAATAAAATATACTTTATAAGCGGCTAGAAGTTTATTCTTTTTTTTTAAAAAAAAATTATTCTCAGAATGAACATAACCCCGATGTGACATCAAAGTCCGGCTTCACTCCGCTTCACATCGCAGCACACTATGGCAACGAGTCGGTTGCTCGATTGCTATTGGCTAAAGGTGCTGACGTCAATTGCGCCGCCAAACATAACATTTGCCCTCTACACGTTGCTGCTAAATGGGGTAGGTTAAAATACAGTATAGCCTATTCCAATCAAATAGATAAAAGAAAAATCTACCAACCATACCAACCAACAGTTCTTCAGAAGTGAATTTTAACTGATGATTTTGTTTTAACCCGCGACAAGCACCTCTTAATTAAATTTAGAGGTGCTTAATTGTATTTATAATTCATTTCGTGGTCGGCGGTGAGGGAAAACATCGTGAGAAAACCTGCAGGTGTTGGATGAGAGTCATCAACACGTCACAAGTCTTTTGAATACACAAATGCAAATCAGCCAATCAAAGAAAAGGAAAATATCTTTATCAAAACAAAATGAATATAAACATTATATTTATACAAAATATAAATTAAATTAAAATTAACTACCTTTTCGTTCCTGGTTAAAATTTCATACATTGCATATAAATTTATCGAGTTTATCAAACAAGAAATTATCTGTTACAAACTGGAATTTAAAGAAATTGTAATTTTATTTTTTATCTCTTTCCATTCTTATTGAAATAAGAGAATTGGGCATAAGAGAGTACACTTGTGTTTGCACACACACACGCTTGCATTACGTGTAATGTTTCATACGAATTTGGCTAGTAATGAGTGAAGAACAAAATTCGTTCAGAATATTTTCATTAGTTCTTTCTTTTATTTAGGTAAAGAGAATATGGTTGCTCTTCTCTGCGATAGTGGAGCTAATGTAGAGGCTCGGACCAGGGACGGTCTCACTCCTTTGCACTGCGCAGCGCGTTCTGGACACGAGCGTGTGGTTGAAGCTTTACTGGATAGAGGTGCTCCGATTACTAGTAAAAGCAAGGTTAGTATAAGTTTTTGTACAGGTGTTAATGGTCCGTACGGATATTAATGACAATATCTCTGGGTGGTGGTGACCACTTCCTGGCCACTTACCTATATTGTGAATTCTTACTTACGTAGATGATTACTTTGTAATTAAAATATTTGAAAAGAATAACAACTGAGTTTCTTGCCGGTTCTTCACGTTAAAATCTACTTTCCGAACAGGTTGTATATATTTAATCCTATACTGCAATAACACAACAATTCAAAAGTATATTTTTATTGATATTTTTGGAATTTGTTTCAAAATGTAATGTTTTTAAAAAGTTTGGTAAATCTATTAAAATTTTGTTGTCCGTTATATTTTATAAAATAACAAAGTACAAGTACATATATCGTTACAAGGCGAAATTATAAATTAATACTATATCGTGAATTACGGACGATGTAATGGAAACTGTCAATTCTGACAGAGTGATGAATTTATGTACAAACTAAATAAATGTAAAGCATAATTCTTGCTGATAAATTAGAACGATCTCTCTTCATTGCTACAAGACGTTTTAAACAAAACGCGAGAAAACCAAAAACACGATTTGTAAAAGACGACGCGCCGTGCTAAAATATATCAACATTATGATGACGTATTCGATCGTAAGGACGCTTATAGCAATAATGTTTGATGAAAAAAAAACAAATGAATATCGTTGACTATAATAATAATTTTAAGGCAGTAGCAAAATGATGTATCACCATAATAAATAAGTCGGCTGTCAATATTTCACGAGTGAGATACGAAAAAGATTCTTACCGATTCACACTGCAGGGCTAATGAAAGTTATTGGCTTTTTCTGAAATCGATAAGGAGAACGTCATGATTGACTGCTCGCCAAAATTCCATGATGGCTTAGTGGGTAGATTCATTGATTTAACGAAAACAAATCAGATTTATAGTTTTAGGTTTATTCGTTTAAAGGAAAACTTATTATTATATTACAATTGTTAGGCTTCCACTTTCTATTGAGGAATATTCGGTATGTATTGGGAAGACTTGTCATCACGCAGAAGAGCGTCGAAACTTTCCGAAATATTTAGGGGATCCTTTGAGAAATTACAAAACGTTAACTAATGTTAACGAGAAATCGAAATAGCTGTTAATTCGAATAATCTCTCTCTATGTAGGAGTAAATATCCAAGGTTTTGTATGTGTGTACTACATGTGTAATATATATAATACCATAGGTAAATATTACATTGCATTTTTAGAATGGCCTCGCACCCCTCCATATGGCAGCCCAAGGAGATCATTCCGAAGCCGCTCGGGTGTTGCTCTCGCGTAGAGCCCCCGTTGATGACGTCACCGTGGACTACTTAACCGCCCTTCACGTGGCTGCTCATTGTGGACACGCTAAAGTGGCTAAATTGCTCTTGGATAGGTAAGGTTCATTAGCCATAAGTAAATATTACTTTTAAAGGTAAATTAGCACACGAAAACTGTTGTACTAATTTGAACATTTTTTAAACGTTCATACATTGTCTCTTAATTACAAACACACACATACACACATGCAAATTCTTATTTAATAATAATCCATATAAGACAAATGCAACTGTAATCAAAAGGGTAGATAAAATAAGTGGTAAGAACTTTTGAATATATTTTAAAACAGTAAAGAAAAGTTTACAAGAATTATCCCGATGAATTTCTGTCGTCGGTTCTCAGGACAGATTATTTTCATTTCTGAATCAGTAGTAGATTTTCTTAAACAACCAATAAATAAGTTTAATGCTTAGTGACGTTAATAGAACAATGATTCTTGAGCTTCATTTCATGGGAATATTTAACGAGTTCTGTCAGTCTATAGTTTCTTTTTACCATTCAAAAAACAATTATCTGTACCAGAAATGCTGATGCTAACGCACGTGCCTTGAATGGCTTCACACCGCTTCACATCGCCTGCAAGAAGAATAGGATCAAGGTTGTGGAACTACTCCTGAAATATGGAGCAAGTAAGTTCTTGGCTATTATGGAAATAATTTCTGCAAATCATAATTTGTAAATTCAAAGCTAATATTAATTGTAACAATTGTTTAATTAGGTATCCAAGCAACAACAGAGTCTGGGTTGACTCCACTTCACGTTGCCTCCTTTATGGGTTGCATGAATATCGTGATATATCTGCTGCAGCATGAGGCCAACCCTGACGTGCCAACTGTTAGAGGAGAGACTCCCTTGCACTTAGCTGCTAGAGCTAATCAGGTAAAAAATTCAATCATATATGTACATATTTTCAAAGGTAATTATTTTATAAGAATTCGTGAAATGAGCCGATTACGGGTTCAAATCCAGGAAACCACCACTGAGTATTCATGGTAATACGTCTTCGTAATCCTTTGCACGGTGGTTAATTGTGTGTGTAAACTGTATTCAACTATACCCTTGAAGCCCCAAATAGTTTCCTAAACAGGAGAGAATTTATTTGCCCCAAAGTGGGACATTACATCACAATTTAATAACAACTATATTTTGTATGAGAAGAAACTTTAAATTTCAAAATTCAAAATTATTTTTGCTAAAATTTGGAACGAATACTTTAATGAGAGATCACTCGATAAGGGGATTTGGTATAAGACAATTCAATCCAAGCCTCCTCGGATACTGTGGTTTATAAATAGTTAATATTAATAGAAGTAAGTTAGTTATAGCATTCAGACTACGATCTGGACACATTCCATTAGGCAAGTGAGCATCTAATGAGGAAAAGTGACACTCCCAACTGTGAAGTATGTGGTGTAGTAGAAGATGTCTCACACTTGTTATCGGCATGTGTCCGTAACCACAGTTTGAGAGAAACACTAAAATATGAACTAAATTTAAATTTATTTAATATTGGTGCTTTTAATTATATCCTTAGTAACCCTACGAGCATTTCAGCAATTAAAATCTATGAATTTGTTAGTGATTCTCTCAAAATGATTTATTCATACTTGTTGAACTAATTTTGACTTAATTTAGCGTGTAACGATGGGGCCGACATATAGGCTGCCTATAAAGGCAACTTAAAAATACTAGAATAAAAAAAAAGAAACTTTAAAATTTTAAACTTTATATACAGACGGACATCATAAGAATTTTGCTTCGTAACGGCGCAGCGGTTGAAGCAAAAGCCAGGGAACGACAGACACCGCTGCACATTGCTTCTAGACTCGGAAATGTTGATATTGCTGTATTATTGCTGCAACATGGCGCTGACGTCCGTGCGATGACTGCTGATCATTATAACGCGCTACACATTGCTGCTAAACAGCATAATCATGACGTGAGTGATTTAAAAATTCTAATATTCATACTTAATACAATTACCAAGTTACTAAAATAAGACACATTTTTGATTGAATTAAAATTGAATTCATTTCCATAAAGGCATGTATTGTAAGGCATACATAATTACATATTTTTATTATATTACTAAACACATAAACAACACATTAAGAATGCCCATCACAACTCTGCTAGGGTGGAAAACTAAACTTTCTGTATAATTTTCCAAAAATTCCGAATTGATCCACAGGTTGCAGCTGCTCTTATCGAGCACAATGCTCCCTTGACTGCAACTACTAAAAAAGGGTTTACGGCACTTCATCTCGCTGCTAAATACGGAAATCTTAAGGTAAAAAAATTAAATTTAATATAATTAAATTTCTACTGGGAAGCAACTAAGAATCAATTGAATATTTAAAGTTATAATATCAATTGTAACAATAGTATCAACTAAAAGAAATAAGTAATATTTATCTCTAGGTGGCGAACTTGCTCCTTGCTCACGGAGCATCACCAGACCAAGCCGGTAAAAATGGCATGACTCCACTTCACATCGCTGCTCAGTACGATCAGCAAGCAGTCGCCAATACATTACTCGAAAAAGGAGCTGACGCTAAGGTAATGTCTAAATTACATGAATGACTTAAATAATTTAACAATTTCATGTCATATTATATAACTAACTCTAAGTCTTTGTTTAGGCAATCGCGAAAAATGGACATACTCCATTACATATAGCAGCTCGGAAGAACCAGATGGAAACAGCAGCTACCTTATTGGAATATGGGGCGCTGACTAACGCTGAGTCGAAGGCTGGTTTCACGCCTTTGCATTTGGCAGCTCAACAGGTCAGTGGCATTTGCACAAAATGCTATACTACGTTAAATTGATCAATCAAATTTGTGGTACACTCTTGGTATAGAATTTACAGTACTTCTGACCTATTGTTTTCGGTTTCCAGGGTCATACAGAAATGTGCTCCCTGCTTTTGGAACATGGAGCAGAAGTAGACCAACAAGCTAAGAATGGTCTCGCAGCTCTACACCTCGCCGCTCAGGAGGATCGCGTTCCAGTAGCTCAGCTCTTGGTGAAGAATGGTGCTGAGGTGACTGTTGAAATTCATTTTGATTTTCATAAGAATTAGATTTTAAATGAAAAACTTCTAAGTAAAGTTAATTAAAAATTATAGAAATAATAAGAGAATTCCATATTGTCTTCCAAAGAAAAATCTAATTTATTTTAATTTATTTAGAAATAATGACACTTGGTAAAGATATAATTTGACTATGATAATTAAGTAGAATTAGGCATTAATTTACTTTAAAGATTGCAAGATAATCTTTTTATGTTGTTACCCTAATTTGGCCCTCATGTAACCCCCCTTGTTTGGCCTAATTTAAATATTAAATAATCTTTTGTTATGACTTCTGAGTTAATTTCAAGCGTAATTGAGTAATGCCTACAAAAATTAATAAAATAATATTTTGAGTAAAAAGTTTCAATATAAATGCAATTAAAACAGTACTTGATTAAACTAAATACATCCAAAATACTTTGTTTAAAACTGGAACTCCTAGATGTAATGTATATTTAGACTAACGCAAGCCGTTTATTGTTCAGGTGGATATTTGCACTAAGGGCGGTTACACACCACTCCACATCGCGAGTCACTATGGTCAGGCCAACATGGTGAGGTACTTGCTGGAAAACGGTGCGTCTGTGAAGGCACAGACAACTCACGGGTAATATAACCTAATTCACTAATTTCTACATTCGAAACCAGCTCATTCTCATCCTTTTAATATTGTAAGCTATTTAAAGAAACTATCATAATAATTAGGATGTTTTCTTTTTTGGATTTATTATGTTATCGTCAAAATAATTAAGGGTACTAATACCATTCCATGCCAACATCACACATTTAAAACATTATTATTATTACAGATATGAGCTTAACTGTATTTTACCTTTGAATTGAAATCTATTCTTGTGGCTCACCAGATATACTGCATTGCACCACGCAGCTCAACAAGGACATATCAACATTGTCAATATTCTTCTGGAACACAAAGCAGATGCTAATGCCACAACTATTGTAAGTCTACTGAGCTAAATTTACTGTTAGACTTTATGCTCTTATAATATACCAAAGTAATACTAATCCTTAAGACATTTGCAAAATATTCACCGTTCATTATATATTTTCTATAAATCATAAATTTAAAAAAATGTTGCCATTTGTTTATAGAATCAATTTTCAGAATAAATCTATCCAACTTAATTATAAATCAGTATTGGGAAAACTATCCTTTATTAAACTAAACTAAATTATTATTTCAGAATGGCCAAACACCCCTGGATATAGCCTCAAAACTGGGCTACGTTACGGTAATGGAGACCCTCAAGGAGGTATCAGAACCCTCACTCGCTCCGGCTTCGCAAGACAAATATAAAGTCGTGGCCCCTGAAACTATGTTGGAAACCTTTATGTCGGATTCGGAAGAAGAAGGAGGTGAGTAATGTGGCAATAATACTGCGGAAAGATTTGGATAATTTGTCTTATGCGTGAAATAGATATCTTATCATTAAAACGAGAAAAAAAAATAATTGATATTTACTATTTTAATTCGTTTATATTATGTGGACCAATACATTTTCTATTTACATGGATTTCAAAAAATAATTCTTCAACGGTATGGGACGTCATTTCACATAACTGACAAATCATATAGTACAAAATTATGGCAAATAAATTGTAAGATGATGATTTTTTAGGTGAAGATGCTATCCTCAATGATCAGCCATACCGATACCTGACAGCAGATGATATGAAGTCTTTAGGAGACGATTCCCTTCCCATTGATGTGACGAAGGACGAAAGAACTGAATCAGCAATGAGCCACAAAAATATTATGGAGATTTCCCAAGGTATGATAAAGATTGTAATTTATAATGTAATCATTATACACATATTTCATTTGATAATGACTTGAACTTCGAACGATTCCTTTGAAGAATTAGTATAAATAAATTAACAAAGATTTACTTTGGTAATATCCAAGATGGATAAAAAACCAGAGGGTTTGAACAGGAAAGTTTTAACCAAAAACTGCGAGTTAATTTCATTACAAATTTGATCCTTATTTGTGTGTATTTTATCTCGCGGTCAGTGAAGGAAAACATCAGGTATCTTTATGTGTTGTATGACAATCTGTTACATTTCTTTCCACCACGGCGATTAGTGTGAGCAAGCCTTTGCCTCAAAACTGGTAATTTTTCGTTTAACAGGATCAGTGAACGGCATACCATATCAACCTCAACAAGAAGTGGTCGTCAAAAGCATCAGCCGTTACAGCACCACTCAAGCCCCTGAGGGTTATTGCTACAATGTTGACCCAACCCAGCCCAAGTCAGTAATCAAAGATCTTACTTGTATAAAAATAATTATTTTCAGTATTTTGAAAACAGCTTAAAAGATTTTAACTATATTTTTTTTAATTCTGAATATAGGTAAAAAGAGGTAGGTAATATTTTTGTACAAAGTATTTTAAATACTGAAAGTATTATAACGTACTTATTTCAGATTGATAATAATTATACATTGATTGTTGCACATGCGATTCTGGATTATGGCCAACAGGAAAAAACTTCAATGGAAAAAGTGAGTCACTATTTTAGTATTTTCACGACAAGCGTAATTATTAACGAGTGAGTAATCTGAGTATTCAAGACAATTAAAATTTATAAAAATATATGACTGTCTGCAATACTGTCATGTGTTTTAATGTCACAAATTTACTTCTATGTTTTATAATTATAATAACATACTCAACATGAATATAATTGGTTTCATTTTTGTATTTGTTTGGGTAATGTCTTAATTTCATAAACAAAACATGTAATAATTCCCACCAGTTTCCTGGTGTCGTTCCTGGTGGACGCGCGGGGCGGCGCGCTGCGCGGGTGTCGCGGCGGCGGCGTGCGCGTCATCGTCCCGCCGCTGTCTGCTCAGCAGCCTACGAGGATTACTTGCAGGTTAGTCTGGTTACTATTTTCCGTCAACGCAATAACTTACAAACCTGGTTCGTATGACTTTAACGGTTAATGTAAGACCGATACTAACAATCAGGTCTATTAAATGAAGTCTATAATATTACTCAAATGCTGCGCGGTGGAATTGATTACCAGTCTGCAGAATGAGGGCGCAAAAAATATTGCTGTACAACTACCTAACCAAGAACTCCGAGACCCCGTAACAAATATTCTTAATACAAATTGTTCCAGATACTTGAAACCGTCTCGAATTAATCACATGCCCCCACTTATGGAAGGTGAGGCTCTCGCTTCCCGTGTGCTGGAGATGGGTCCCGTGTCGGCAAAATTCTTGGGGTAAAATTGGAAAATATCTTAATAAAAGTTTACTAATTTATTTATATTTTACACACATGTAATAATAAAAATACACTTTGCTTGACTTTGACGTCATATATATTTGATTATATATCTACCCATTATACGACCATATTATATTTGGTGTCATATTATTTCATTATCAATGAAAGAAGCGTTAATGTTAAGTGAACATACCTATTTTGAGTATTTAACACAATTGTATTTCGAAATAAATATATTAAAAGGCTAGTTTGCCAAGAATTTACTAACAGAGACATTACTTTTGACAGACCGGTTATCCTAGAAGTACCTCATTACGCGTCTCTAAGGGGCAAAGAACGCGAGATTGTTATCCTCCGGTCTGATAATGGCACCAGCTGGAGAGAGCATAACGCTGATGCAACTGATGATGTCGTCCAGGATATTTTACACGAGACCCTGGAGATTGAAGGTAGTATTCGTACAATTAATCATAAGTTTGTATTGGTTAAAAAACACACGAACAAGGTACCATTTGAATAGAAAATAATTATAAAAAATAAAAACATATTTTTGGAAAAATAATCTCACAAAAAGATATATTTAGGAGTTCGAAGCAAAAATTATTAAAAAAAAAAAAACAATTATCTTACACTTTATTAAATAATTACAAAATTAAACATAAATACAAACTCATGTACCCATGTACCCATTTAATTACATAACACCAATCGGCTATACAAACAAAACTACTTTTAGTTACCGTTCTGTACCAAGTCAACGAGCAGAAGGCACCTTAGCCGGACGTACGCCGCCTTTTAAAGTCTTTTTCTTAATAATAAAAATGAGTTTGCTAAATATATATTTAACAAAATATAACCTTTGCCAAACTACCGAATTTGTTGCCAATGAGCTTTTTAGTTATAACAGCTATAACAATGATCATAATCTTTATCAGAAACAAATGACGAAGAAAAAGGCTGGGACGCACCTCGCGTCACGCGCATCCTCACACACGACTTTCCACAATACTTCGCGGTGATATCCCGCATCCGGCAAGAAGTGCATGCCATAGGACCTGAAGGTAATGAATTCAAAATTTTAACTGGAATTTATATTTTAATGTGTCGAAATTATAAATTTGTTAAAGGATGAAGTTATCGTCATAATAATAAAGAGTATAATTAATAAATATATCAGAAAATATTTCGAACCATCTTTATAAGTAAAAATATTGACGTAAAATTAATAATAATAATTAAACCTTATAAAGATAAGTATCAAAAGATTTAAATTAAGTTAAATACAAGTGTAAACCTTCTAATTTATATTTTATTAGTTGTGAAGAGTAAATATTGTTTGGTTCTTGAATATCTTTCCCGTTAACAATAAATTCATCTAACTAAAATTAGATTTGTGTAATTTAGAGTCAGTAATATTGACTTAACATGGCTTTTTTATTTTTCATTAGGTGGCATGGTCTCTAGCTCCGTCGTTCCTCAAGTCCAGGCCGTATTTCCTCAAGGAGCCCTCACTAAGAAGATCAAAGTGGGCCTCCAGGTAAACCTTTTCAAACCACGTAAAGGTGTTAAGGATATGAATTTAAAAAAGATAACCGTTAACAACGTGTCAAAGAAGAAACGTTTCTCCTTAATTTGGTAGTGTTATAATTATAATTATATAGATTTATTCATAAGATAATAATAATAAAGATCAGTATTTTTCACAGTGATGTCGTATACAATAATAATGAATTTCGACGAAGTCGGTATATAAACAAAGCTTATGAATTGTAACGAAGTAAATTAGATAAGTTTATTTTAAGCCATAATTATGTAATAACATTAAAGCCTTATACGATTTTACAGTAAAATTATAATTAGACCAATCTCTGAATTTTTAATCTTTGATTTAGACTTAACGGGTAATTTTAATATTATCTTAAGTTCGTTAAAGTCGATGCAACCTATAATTTTATTTAGAATCAGAACAGATGTGAAAGCGATTTTAGGCGAAATTGGCTTTAAAATTAATGTAGAGATTCTAAGTAAAAATTTGTAACCAAGTCGGTTTCGAATACTGATTTGATATACGCTTAAAATTTTCATATGTCACATATATAGGCTTTAACGTTATTATAAATTTTATTATAATAATAAATTATGAAGAAATGGATTCCTTGTCTACCACGAATCACAGGTTTGCTTCGATAGACGATTTTCCCAATATTTCTAAGGAAATGGATAGATACTCTTGCAGAATTAAAAGATCAATTAATCTGATTATGATGGATTGATTGTCCAACGTTAGAACTGGCGGTATTTATCTGTTAGCTTAAGTTCGACGACCTTACAAACAAGTGTGGTCCAGTTTGCAAGTTAGGAAGCCTACAAAATTGAGGGTTATTTATAAATATACCTTATACTTTTTATTTGAAAGTCTGCATTTGTTTGAAATTGACAAAAGACGATCAAGAAACAAAAATTAGTGTTCGAAATTCGAAAAGTGGATTTCAGTTTTCATTCTGGACAATCAATTTATATACGTAACGTATCAAAACTATGTCAGCTAGAGATCCAGTAATTAATATACTTCCATGTTGAGAAGGAATTCCTTAGTATGTAATCTCAATTGGTTTGAAAGACGTAAAGTCTGTGTAGTTGATGTTGTGTGCACTTCATTGCCAAAATTGTGTTCTCTATATTAACGAATCAAAATGCCATTAAACCTACAGAAGTACAAATGCCGATGCCAAATTTTTTTTATATACATTTAGTTTTTGACACTCTTAAGAGAAAATAGTTCAGTTTATTTATTGTTTTATATAAGACAGACGAATATTTACATCAATACTATATAATAATTGTAGGAAATAAATTTTCGTAGTACTATTTTGCTAGTTTAGATGTGCGGGATTGTTTGTCCCTAGGAATAGTATAAATAAGCGTTGATTCTATTCTTGACATAAACAACAAACTTTAAATAAACAGTAACATAAATTATTTAAAAACACAAAACAGCCGGAAAAAATTGACTTAGAGGAAAAGAAAAAAATTAAACTTTAGAAGAAGAAATCGTAGGAATCTAATATTTAGTTAATGGTCCCTACCATTAAGTAAATATTAGAGCTTTGTGCTAGCCCTTTTGTGTAGGTACCACCCACTCATCAGATATTCTACCGCCAATAAGCAGTACCCAGCATTGTTGTGTTCCGATTTGAAGGGTGAGTGAGCCAGTGTAACTATAGGCACAAGGGACATGTCATCTTAGTTCCCAAGGTTGGTGACGCGTTGTAGATGTAAGGAATGGAAAATTAACCATTATATTTCTTGACCATCATATGGCTTTGTGGTAAAATATTTTTCTAATTTAAGATTTATATTTGTAAGGCGTTTCAGTTGCCTTAGGAATAGCGAATAATTATGCAAATGACCATTATTAAAGTAACAGCACAGTTATAAATAAATATAAAAAAGTATGATTATTTCTTTGCTATTTGTCAAGAATGGAATCTTCGTAAGCTCATTTCAAGGTAATTTTATCAATAACAAATTTGAATATTCAATATATTTCAGTATCTCTTTTAATATTAGATAAAAGAATGTAGATTTTTTACGTTCATACTATAATAAGGACTTTTAAAAAGTATTTCATGATATACCGTTACCACATATCGTTACCAAAAAGTTACCACCGTAAGTTAAGTAAGAGCGTTACTCCTTAAAATAATGTTATACCCAATAAATTTAGTAGTCACTTAAAACATGTAGATGAAAAAATAAATAAAAAAATTAAAGTCAATACTTTGTTTTCAATTTAAATAAGCGTTGTTGAATATGATATGAAATCACTTGATACTCACACTGCGTGTCTGATGATGAACTAATGCGTTCGTTGTTCTCCTGTTGGTCTTTAGGTTTAATTAGCATGTAATTGTTGACATAAGTATGAATGTAGATTATATAAGATTTGTTACATAAGATCTCGATTTGAATATGAGATTATAAAACAAAAGACGGATGAAGGTCATGGAACATTATAGGGAAGCATCGAAAGCAAATACGAATTCTTGGTAGTGTGTTTAGTAATTAAAGCGTCAGCATCAGCGTATTCAAAAGAGAAGAGTCGTTTTGCTCTGTCAGAACTTTGCATTCGTTTTTGACCTTGTATTCGCTTTTTTGCGTCACGATAATGTTCCGAACACGGTATCAGCCTTTTGTCTTATAATCGATGTTTTGAATATTTATTATATATATATATAGAATAATATAATATTTTGTGTGCTCAATTTAATGGAGTGACGTTATTTAGGCGTAGGTGTAATTTTAAGGAATTGCTAAATTTATTGGGTAATGTCTGTTTTACGCTTAAGTTATTTTAAAAAATGTTATGCGATTTTGAACTTTATTTCCTAAAGACCAAACGTGAGATATGCATGATTTATTTTGTTTGCAAGCTTTATGAATAATGTTTTTTGCATTTTGATTTTAATACGCATGTGTGAGAAATATCAATTAAATGTTGTTTATGGTTTCTGTGCTTTTCCCTGTGGTTTCATATATTCATTATCGCTTATTTATTGCACCATTTATTCACCTTTTTTCTGTTATTAAACACCATTTCAAATTGTGAGCTTTAAATGTATGATGAAAAAAAAAACGCCAATTTATGGGTGAGTGAGTTTTTCTTACATTTCTTTGTCGGTATATCGATCGTTTGGTCTTTAGCTACAGTTATTTTTTATACTTTTAAACAACAATTTTCATGGATATCAATTTCACAGGCACAGATAATTGATTCGGAACTGACTGCGAAGCTACTAGGCCGTGGTGTCGCGGTATCACCAGTAGTCACGGTTGAACCTAGACGAAGAAAATTCCATAAAGCCATAACCCTCAGCATGCCAGCTCCTCGTCCCCACACCCAGGGGATGACGAACCAGTACAGCACATCATCAGCCCCAACCCTTAGACTCCTTTGTTCCATATCAGGTAAGATTATGATATTTTCGCTTATTATGTTACCCCGATTATTAGTTAATGGAAACGGACATTCTAGAATTTTTCGTTGATAATAATTTTAATCACATTGAAAAACTAACTTACAAAAAGTTTCCAATAACCAATATAGTTTTGTGACGTGTTGCAATGGAGTATGGCTTATTCGATTAGCTAAATAAAATTTAAATTATCCATACAAAAGCTTCGCCACTATTAAGGTAAGTAAGGCTATTGGAATACGCTCAGTAATAACAGTGCTTAGAATTATCTCAACCAATATTCCATTACAACACAATGTTGGAGTAGAAAATATTAGACAATTCATAAAAATACGTTATATGTAAACTGGCTAGTTAAATTTACATGAGATCAGTAGATAGTACATAACATTACGTAAACTTCCATAGTTTTAATAACTTCAAAGTCATAGAACAGTTGGTTAGTTAATTAATCATAGCTCTTCTTTCGCATCAATGATTCAAGTACAAGACGTAGTATGATAATTAATATTTTATTAGATAAAAATATTATCCCAAAATTCTAGACAAAGGGATAAGCATGTTGATCGAAGAATCTATTTAGTTAATAGCTTTATTTTTCTATTTAACTCTACAAATATATAACAAAAGTAACATTCATATTAGGCAGGGTTACATTAGTTTAATACATATATCATTATCAAATGGCGCTTATAGCAAATACACAGAGCAGCTAAAGGGACATGTCCCTATGTGTGCGTTTTGTGCGTGTCTACATTGTCTTTGTTCTCGTGTGTTTGTGTGTGTTGCACGCTCACCGTGTACGGCGTTAAATAAAACGCTGCCCGTCTTATCAACGCGCATCAACAGGGGTATTTCGCAAAAGATCTCTCGAAGGTAAAAAAATAACTAGACTTTACAAATAACAATAAAAATAAAATACGTCGGTTAATTTTCACGTTACGTTATTATAATTTGTCCTTTGAATTTTTTGACTTTCTATCATCCATTAATCACGATGTCATCGTCTATACAATGATATGTTAGATATAGCGTATAGACGTTGATATTAATTTTAATTTTCCCTTTGTCACTTTGAATGCTTTTCCATTTCTTGGCTTTACATACATTCTACCTCTTTGCACGGGCTGGAAGTTTTTGCTTTCTTATATCACTTACAATGTATCATATACAATGAATCTTGGGATAACGACAATATGCACTGTTGTTAATATATAAAATATCACCGAATAACAGTATAGTGGAATTTATTGTTCAGGTTTAATAGTAATTTCGTACACGGCACATTTTGAGAAGTCAGCACAAATGAAACGGTTTTATCAATAAGTATGATAAGAATCATTCCATCCCGGAACCGTACACCATCCCACATTTCATACAACCGCGTCAGTGTTCCCAATGTTATATTTATTTGCTTCAACTGATCAAATTATTTTCCAAAACGGCCTATCAGTTTCATTTACTTTTTCATCTATTCTATTGTTTTTGTCACGTTTATTTTTCACCTCACTCTTCAGGATATTCTTTTTATTTAATTTTTCCGTTATTTTCAGTGATTGTCCTTCGAGAGATCTGTTTTTCGCAAAATCAGACCAAAATTTGTAGAATTCGTCAATCAATTGAACATTGTATCATTGTTTTTTAAATACAGCACTATGCTTAAGTAATTAATAAATTTTATAAAGAGTGTCACATTTTAAATCACTTTTTCATTAAATTAAGTCCAACACGGTAGGTTATATTTATTATTTCCTATAGTATGTTGTCCTGCTTGGTGTGTGTTTGCTATAGGCCGTTTTGGAACCATTTTGTTTTGTTTTTTTATTGTTTATTAACCTTTCTTATCCAAGTTACCTTGTTACATTGCTAACAAATAAAACTGTACAAGTAATTCAATTGAAAATATATTTTTATTACATTTTTGTTTTCTTTCAGTACATTTTCCTAACATGTTTATATTAGTTAGTAGAAATGTAAAAATGGAGCGATGTAACGTAAAAAATATATCTAGTTTTAAATGCTTATTGCATGCAATACTAAGTGGATTAAGTAAAAATTTATATGGCAGCTGAAAATGGCGTTGTAACAGCTACTGCCTTCGTAGCTTGATATCGAAAATGTAATGATTTATAATAAATGCTTCCCTTTCAACTATTTCATTCATCATGTCTTTTGAACAGGAGGAACTAATCGAGCTCACTGGGAAGACGTTACGGAAAATACTCCGTTGACTTTTGTCAACGATTGTGTTTCGTTCACTACAACTGTTTCGGCTCGCTACTGGCTCATCGATTGTCGACATGTGGAGGACGCAACAAAAATGGCTACAGAATTATACAGGTATAAATATTCAGCAGAGTCGTACGTACTAAAAAACCGAATAAGGTTTAATTATATTGTATTAGATATCTTTTTACCTCAGATTTCAAAAACATTTATTGTAATAACCTAGTTTTGTAAGATATATATTAAAGGAAGGAAATTATATCGTTGTTCTATACTTTTTGTAGGGAAGCTATCCATGTGCCATTTATGGCACGTATTGTGGTTTACGCAAAGCGTACTGATGAGTGTCAAGCTCAATTACGTATGTTCTGTGTGACTGATGACAAAGAAGATAAGGCCTTGGAAAGGATCGAACGGTTCATACAAGTAGCTAAGAGTCGTGATGTCGAGGTGAGATTCAGTAGAGATGACAGACTGGTAATTTTTAAGATTATGTTGAACTAAATTTTGCAAGAAAACTAAAGTTAATTTTGGTATTTATTTATGTTTTACGAATATATATATTATTAATATATATATTAATTGTTTTTTTCCCAATCAACTGTATTGTTATTAATCTATATAGGTCCATGAGGGAAAACCTGTTTATCTAGAGTTTGGTGGAAATCTAGTACCAGTGGCCAAATCTGGCGAACAGTTATCGATACCTTTCCGAGCTTTCCGCGAGAACAGAGTTGCTTTCCCAGTGATGATAAAAACTCAAGACTTAGAGCCGATGTGCCGATGCCAATTCATGAGAGATCCTAAAGTTCCCAAGGGTGAACCTTCACCCACACCGGTAAATATTTATCTACAACATATTGTGAACTATTGACTGAAATATTCTTACTATTCTCATCTATTGTTTTCGTTTTTAAGATTGCCGTACTAAATATAATGGTACCAGACGATTTATTGGTAGAAAGAACATCTCCAATACCAGCGGATATGGTGCCGCGACGAACCGAAGAACAGGAATTAATTTGGCGACAACGGCTTAGTGATCCAAGGTAAAATACATTAATTGATTTGAGGGCAAATTTTCTTTTAATAAGAAAATGTTCTTTGCAATATTCAATGACATATTGAAGACCTACCAGTAAATATAGGACAGTAAGTAAATAAACAGATGGTATGTAAGTGTATCCACTGCGCAAGGTTAAAAATAAATGTAAAGGCAAGGTTACTCGTAATAAGATTGGTCGATACTGTAATAGGATTAACCCGATTTTACTCATCGGCTCGGAATTCTAGACTGAAGTAAGTCCTGAATGAGTAGAACACAATTAAGCTGTGTTATTCTATTCTAGTGCTTGTCTGTGACAACAGACATGCAAAATAAAATTTTAATATTACCTAATAATCTTGATATTACATAAATTTGATAATATTGTGGTTTTAGATTGGAAGATATTTGTATTTTACTCGGTAAAGATTGGGTGGCTTTGGCTTATGAATTAGGAGTGAGTGTCGCAACTGTAAACCAGATACAAGCGAAGCGAATAACTGCAGCTGAGCAAGCTCAGTTGATGTTAAAACTTTGGAAGACTCAATCTGGAACTAAGGCACAAGGTATTTTGTTATTTTGTTTTTATTTCATAAGTTAAACTAAAACATACACTTATATTTGTAATTATTTTTAATTGTAATAAAATTAAGGCTTAATTTTTTTGGTGAAATGGTATTGATTTTAATTTTGAAAACAATATCACATATATTTTAGATAATTCATTGGAACTTGCACTATGTCGTATCGGAAGGGACGATATTATTGCTCCACAATCGGAAATGACAAATGAAAGGCGTATTCAAAGAAATATATACCAAGAGAGACAAGAATCAGAGGAGATCGAAGCGTACAAAGGTAAAAGTAGAATATTTATTAATTTGTGCATGTATAATTATAACAATCCATTGAAATCAGCGCGATGTAAATAGATTCCATAAAAACATGAAGATAAATAAAATAGATAAAAATATTAAAATTATATAATTTCATGATATCTTTAGCTGAAGAGGACAATAAGCTCAAAGAGAATATTTATGATGATAATGAATTTGAAGAACGTACGCGTACAGAAGACCTAGACCAAGACGAAGCCAAATATTCTCCAGAAGAAAAATCAGTGTTAGAAAAAAGCGAAATGGATAGAACTCCTACACCGAGTGAAGAAAGTGAAGAAGATGAGGGTGCGTATTTAATATTATAGGTCAAATAATATATATTATTTTGCTTGACTTATCAATAATATATGTTTGGTGGAAATCATAGACGTAAAACGCAGCGTAGCTGAAAGGAAGGAGCAAATTACTAAGAAACTCAGTTGCAGTAAAATTCCTTCATCGAAACAGAAAAAAGAGTTACGTGAAGAGATAATAGAGATAAAGACTCAAATAAAGCCTGACATAAAGAAATTTCAAGATATTGAACAACAGGTACAACAATTCTGCCATGTATGAAAATATTTTTTAATTTTTTTTCTAAATACCCTTCTTATTTATCATTAATATATTTTAGGTTAAAGCAGAGTCAAAAATAGAACAAATTCGCTTAAAAACTTCACCAGATGCCGTTGACGTTGAAGATGCTAAAGATATACGAAGGGAGCAACAGGTTACTGAAAGAAAAGAAGAAATAAAACAAGAAAGACCAATAGAACAATTTAGAAAATTCGATCCATCTTCCCCTGGTAAACCAACACCAAAGCACCTACAACGACACATGCGAAACGAATCGATGAGATTTCCATCTGGTGATTTCTCTAATGTCACAATTACTCCTAAGAAGTCAACAACAGTAGAAACCCATCAAACGACAACTATAAAACAAACTACTGAAATTAAAACAGACACATTCACTAAGGAACCTATCTCACAAAAAGAAATTGATAGTGCAAGAGTTGAAGAAAAATTAGACGATGGTGATAAGTCACCCGAATTAGTAACCGATGAAGAAAAGGATATTGCCGAAGCAACTCTTAAAGACAAAATAAATGCATTTGAAACCAAAATATCGAAAGAACCTATCGAAACACCTAAACAAGTCAAACTCACAAAAGAAGCTTTGAAAAGGCATACACAAGAACAGGACCAGGGGTTGGAATATACACAAGCATTTGTGCGAGATCAGTCTAAGCAAATTACGAGTGAGAGTCAACAAGTTTTGATTGAGACTGAGAAGCAAATTCAAACTGTCAAGTCAGTAAAAGAGACGATACAACACTTCGATTCAAAAATTAAACACGATGAAAAGCCGAAACAGTTCCCAAAAACGATGAGAACTGACTCAACTTTGGTACAGGTTTCATCTGAAGAGGATAGTGAGTTTTTGAAAAAATCAACAGATTCAGAAACTGAAACAGAATCACAGACGACAATAAAAATTGAGAAAGACAAAAAACACAAATTTGAAATGACCAAACATTCTTTTGAAAGAAAAATTGATGTTACAGATACATTTAACTTAAAACTAAAAGAAGACGATGAAGAAAAAAAGGTTGAAGACGAAATTGTTAAGCAAGATAATTTAGTAGTTAGTACTGTAGAGCATAAAATTGAAAGACAAGCTGATGAAGTAAAAATAAAAGTAAGTGAGGAAGAAACTACAGAAACATTAGAAGAAAAAGATGTTCCTGATGATAAATTGAAAGATATGGTATATTGTTTTATTCAATTAAGTTAAATTTTAACCTTTAATAATATTTGAAAAGAAGTAACACATCAAACCGTAAATCAATTTCAGGTTGAAACTCAACAGTCAATAGCTAGCACAAAATCTGACATTAGCAAACATACTAAAACTGATTCAATAGGTTCAGATGTACAAGATGCTCTTGGCAGGAAAATTTCCCAAGAATCCCCGTTGCCTTCTGGTATTGATAAAACCGATTCATTAGCTGACTTACAACAAAGCACAGAAAGGGATGTAAGCTTTGTATCTCAAACTGAATCTAAGGTATAATAATATCTTTCTACTCCCTCATACAATATTATTTCAATTTTATATTTGAAAAATATAAATAAAGAAAAAAATTAATGATTACTCCTCGCTTCATAGAAACTCAAAGTTTGTTAATAATTTATTATATGTATGTAAAAGCTTAACAAATAATTTTATTTTATAATTGGTTTTAACTCAAGCGATCTTTGTTAATTATTTTATTTTTATTATACTGCAATAATCCGTTAAACTATTACAAGGAATGATTTTTAATCCAATATGCTTATTATAAATCTTGCTTAGTAACCAAGTAATTTAAATTACAATGCAAGATGCAAAACTCCTAGTTCTGTGCTTTTATAATAATAGCTCTTATTTACCTTATGATCGAATATTTTTAACTTTAATAATGTGTTTTTTCCGACTTTCATAATTAATTATTTTGTTGACAAATATTTTTACAGATATATTCAAAAGATTCTAAGCATAGAAGCGATTCATTAGATGAAGCGTCCCAATTCTCCGACTTAGAAGATCAAATTGGATTCAGTCCTGCACATAGGCCAGTTTTGGATAAGCCTGTCGATGAAGTAAAAATCTCTGAAACGGATGAAAAAATTATAACTGTAACTGACACAAGTCGGTTTGACACTCTTCAATTTTTAAAATTTGAAAGCGAACATAGTGCCCAGGCGCTTTTAACTCTTCATACAGCAAAAGAATCTGAAAAGGTAGCATAGAAAATTAAGAAAATTAAATTTTCAGCTTAAATATAAAATAATATTCACGTAAAATATATATTCTTTATTTTAGACATCCGCTAAGGAATCTCCAGTTATAAGCGCTAAAGCTCGTCAATTTATAGAAACTGTCCCTGAGGATGATTCGGTGCAAGAGTGTTTCTTTTCAAAGCGTATTTATTCAGATTCATTAGAGGATTCTGACCACACGGACTCTAGGCGTCATTCAGAAGCAGACTCGTTGAAATCAGACCAATCTGATATGAAAGCTAAAATATCATCTTCTGATTTTGACGAGAGGGCAGAATATGAGGGAACTGCTGATTCCGGCAGCGGCTTTGGTGATGAAAAGTTTGAAGAAAGCATTGGTTTTACTTCAATCAAGATAGATTCACAGATTTTAGAATCACAAAAGCAAGACACTGATTCGACATCAACACAAGCTGATGAACCAGAAGTAGTATTCAAAAAAGTTATACCAAAACGGCATTCCCGAACTGAGTCTATTTCAATCACGAAAATAAGTGATTTACCAGATATTAAAATTCCATCAACTAAGCAAGAATTCCAAATGATTGTTACTGAAGCTGAAGAAATAGATAAGTCATTTGAAAAAGATGAACAATCAGACAAAATTTCTTCTGAAAGTAGTAGAGAAATCGAAATATCTGATCGAAAATCATCTGAAGGTATTTCGGATAGGATAAGTTCTGAAGATGCAGTCACAGATAAGAAGACTTCCTCCGAAGAAGATCAAATTAAAGAAGATTTAGGATTAGAAAAGGAAAAAATCAAAGATATAACCAAAACGTTAACAGAAATTACTAAAGAATTGGACCGAGACATACCAACGAAAGGAGATTCGTTATATAAAGGTACACAAGTTACTGCTGTACTTTAGTAAGTTTACTGTAAAATAAAAAATAAAAACTATTAATTCGTTTTTGTTTTTTTGTTCAAGTTGAGGCAGATAAACGCCAATCGGTAACATCAGTGGGTTCTGTTAGCGAGTTGCGACTAGATGAAAAACGCCTTTCCGATGCCCATAGTCTTACTGAATCCAGAGATTATACTTTTGAAGAATCTGAAGATGATATTGGAACACAAGGTACTCACGTAGATATAAAAAAAGAAAAGTTACAAGACAAACAAGAAATTGAGGGTAAAGCAAAATCGCCAGGTAACATGAGTTAATAGTAAATTGATGTTTTTTTACATATTATTATATATTTGTGTATTTTATATATTTTGAATTCGCAGATAAAGTAAGTGAACCTTCAAAACTAGCAAAGTTAACTCATGGAGATTCATTGGATGATGTGGAAGGTTTTCCGGAAGACCATGTTGCTGATTATGTCCATAAACTACCACATATCGCCGAAATCAGGTATGATATCGATATACGATATGATATTGATATATGCATATTTACTTAAAAATGACAATTGACAAATAAACATTTAGTTCGGAATTTCAATTATTATATAATAACCAATTTTTTTACAGTTCCTTGCCGGACAAACATGTAACCAGTAATTTCTTGGAAAGGGAGCGCGAAGAACAAATAAAACGAGAGTCTGCGTCCAAAGTAGTTTCCACTGAATCTGAAAAAATTACAGATGATTCATTTAAAACGAGTATTTCAAAAATAGAAAAACGAAAAATGGATGATATACAACAAGAAGAAATAATAACGAGTACTGTAAATTTGATTAAATCATCTCAACCGACAACTACAGAGACCACAGAGACTCACAACAAAGATAATGTCACCTTATTAGGTAAATCAGGTGAAGAAGAAACAATATCATCCACCACAGAATATAAGACAGGCGATTCCGGTGAGAGCATAACAATTACAACTGTGAATGAGAATATTTATGGGCAAACAGGAGAAGAAATTGTAAGAACAACCGTAACTGAGACTACAGAATATCCTTCTGGCAGAGAAACCATTTCTACAAAAGTTTCAGAATATATAAAAGAACAGGAACATCAAATTTTAAAATCTTTCGATAATAGTATGCGAAAACCTGAACAGTTTGAAACAAAAACAGACATAAGTGATATTGAAGCAAAGTTTACAGATGAAGGAGAAAAAGTTGTGACTACCAACACCGAAACAAAAACTGGTGAATTAGGAGAGGAAATATCAACAACTACTGTTACGGAAAAAATTAAAAATGAAAAAGGTGATGAAATTACCAGAATAACAATAACAGAGACGATAACGTACTCTTCGGGGGAAGTAAAAACATCAACTAAAGTATCACAGTCTATTAAATCTAATGATAAAGATGAGGTTATTTCAGATTTAACTAAAACAGCAGAAACAAGTTTACCGGAAGATAAGGAAACTTCTATAAAAATTGAGACTAATATCGGGCCCGAAGGAGAAGAAATAACAATTGAGACTGAAACTGAAACTTACAAATTACCAACAGATGAACAAGTTATAAAAACGACTGTTAAAGAAACTACCAAATATCCTTCCGGAAATATAACTATATCAAAAAAAACATCAGAACGTACTATGTCATTTAAAGAAGAAACATATACTACGTCCACACCTGAAGTTGGTGAGTCTGTCTTAGAAGACACAATAAGTAATATGTTGCATAAATCTAATGATCTCAGTGATGATAAAGGTAAAACTTCGTCTACAGAAACAAAAACGGAAACAGGACCAAAAGGAGAAGAAATTTTAACAACAACAGTTACTGACACATCTGAAACTCCAGAAGGAGACGTAAAAGTTAGAATTACTGTTACTGAAATTACTAAACATCCATCTGGAGAAGAAACTATTACAACTAAAGTTTCAGAATCAATTAAGTCTAAAGAAAGCCACATTAGTTCTATTGAAAAATCTACAACTGCAATAATTGATGAAAAGATATTTGAGAACAAATTTTCAGAACCAGCGATAAAAAAGGATAAGAAAGGGACAGTGACATTAGATACAACACATAAGCTTGTAATGGATGAATTATTAGCTCATGCAGCTGAATCTCAATCTAAAGTAAAAAAGCATGATGTCACTTTCGACAAAAATTTAACTGAAACATCGTTGTCGTCTGACAAAGAAACATTAGCCAAAAAATCTGACATCGAACAGCCTCAGATTACCACTGTTAGTGAATCGACCAAAATATCATCTGAAATTGAGATATCCAAATCGAGGGACCTTAATTTAAAAGAAACTCAAGAAATAACTAAAGAACAAGTAAAACCAGTCATCGAAGATATCATACAAAAAGGCACCACGGTAGCAACTACTAGAAGTCCTGTATTAGAAAAGGATATAAAAACGATTAGCAAGGAAATACTTGAGACAGAAAAAAGATCCTACGATGCTAAAGTACCCCAAAAAGAAGAACGTAGACATTCTTGCATTAGTCCAGCAGTTTCACTTGAAAGAATAGCTGAATCGGAAATAGAAGAAGATAGGTTAGATGTTGAAGTCATTACCAGTTCTCATAAAAATGATACAACAATTGAAATGAAGAAATCTGACTCGACAATGAAGCAAATGGCTGATAATATAGAAATAATTATTAAACAAGCTTCAGAAGACTTGGATATATCTGAAGAAGTTGATGACGAAAGAGAAGAAAAATTAAAGCTACAAGAAGAGGTTTCAGTGGATTCTATTATAGAAGAAGCTGTTCATACGGTTGAAGGATTTTTAGATGAATCAAAAGATATCAAACCTGATGTTACTGATACTAAGAAAGAAGTTATTTTGGAAGACACAAAAGTATCCAAGGAAAGGCCTGGTTTAATAAAATCACTTTCAAGAGACAGTGGGGAAATATTAATCATGCCAAAAAAAAAACACGCAAGAACTTTTTCTGTTCAAAGTTCACCCGATGAAGTAGAGGAACAGATATATACAGATTCAGAGTCAGGTATGTTTGATTTATAATATTATTATAAAATATTTTTTGTTCGAGGGTTTACATTGCTAGTTTAATAATAAAATAAGTAATTGATACGCCTCGGACGCAAGGACGCGTGATAATATTAAAATGTTTACTTATCATTTACTTTAGTTACAGCACTAAGTTTTTGATTTATAAGTTCAAACTGCAAAGTTTTGTATTTGAAATACAATAATATATATTTAATTGTTATTAATAGTTTCAAAATTAAATATACATTAAGTAGATGTGTGCAATTTGCCACCTTTCTCGCCAGGCTTATTGAATGGGGAACTTTGATCCTCCTGCCATCTTTGAGCCAGGGCTTGTTGGGCCAGAACCTTAACTCGCTCTCTCCACTGTCTTATCTCCGCCGACCTTGATTGGACTCCACTTGATCTCACTTTCCGTTGGAACCTGAACATTTACTGTTACGAATGGCAAAAGCTTGCCCAGACAACGCCCTTATTTGGATACAAAATTGCGCTTAATCTGGTTTACATACATCATTATCACGAACTCTGTCTCAATTCTTTCTTACACATATAATGCTAATCTTTTTTTCGAAAACTATTGTGACTCATTCTTCGTATTTGAATGAAAATGTAACGTACCCTCGAATATTTTTTTACAAATTACCAGCAACGTATTTTGTTTGTAATTAAGAATAAAAGTAATCCTTATTTGAAAAAAATATATATTTTCAATTTTTGTAACGTATATTTTATAAATTTAACGTAAATTAATCTAAAGTCTTTTTACATTCAGATATGGATAAGGCTAAAGTTTTGGAAATTATTGAACCATCTTCAGAAATCGATGGAAAGGTTCCAACTTCTAGTTTTGACATAAAAAAAATTCGTACTGATTCTCTTGATGATGCTGATGATTTTCCAGAAAAAGAGGTAAGAGCGTTTTTCTAAATATTAATACATTCACAATGACAAAATTTTAATTTACTCATAAATTCTTTGATAATTTAGGCGGAGTATTTTGAAGATGGTGGAAAATATACTGAAGAATCTTTTGCTACTCCTGATATAAAACATAAAGATTTCCATGATGTATCAGGTACAAGTTCAGGTACGCAAGATTTAATTGAAGAAAAATTTAGTGATACATTCCCTAAAAGGACTCATTTTGAAGACAGTATTTTACGCTCTGATTTAGTTTCAAAATCAACAACTGAGTCATCGGTAACAACTGTTATTTCCACATTAACTAAATCTTCCGATGATGAACAAAAATCAGTAGTTGAAGATGGAACATCAGCAGATTTATCTAAAATTAGTGGAGCAGATTTAATGAAAGATCCATCTAAAACTTCAATAGACACAAAAGAAGAAACTAGGATTGAAGATCAAATGGAAGATCGTGCCACTCCAGATTTATCAAAAAAATCTATTGATTTAACGAAAGATTATTCAAAGTCTTCTATAGATAGCAAAGACACTTCTCGTGATTTTGCCACTAACGAATTATCTAAAGATTCGACTGTCGATTTAAGTAAAGACTACTCAAAAACATCTATAGACAGTGTCAAGGAAAATTCTAGATCAATTGATGAAAAAACCTTTTCCGAAGAACACTCATCATTTGACGTTTCTAAAACATTAGCATCAGATGCCTCGGATGGTATAACAAAAAGCAAAGAATTTATAGAAGAAGAAAGATCGATTTCAAGGATTATTCATATATCGTCGAGTTCCTCACAGGAGACCTCAGTCATGACAGAAAGTAAAGTATTTAGTGAACAAGATGATAAGTCGTTAGACAAGACAAAATTGTTAGATATATCAGATACTAGCGTTAAAATTGAAGAAAAAAAAGATATGAAAGTAAAGATAGACGATTCTGAAATTGGAATTAAAAAAATAACATTTGAAGATGAAAAACAAAAAGAAGATACCCGTGATGAAACAGAAAAAAGTGGAAAGGATGATGAAATTGAAACCCCGGATATGTCCGAATTAAATAGACGATGTTCCAATTTACTAGAAGATATTTCATCTCAAGGTGCCCTCATAAGAATCGATTCTAGTCATGTAACCCATGGTAAGATTACCATAGAATATGTCTATACATTATATACATATAAATACAAAAAAAGGAATTCATAACGTTTTTTTTTTTGTAATGTTTGGATATTATAATACTCTAGCTTAGCATATACGAAATTATTATAGCTATTTCTTTCTTTTAGATCTTTCTTCGAAATTCTCGAAAACACCACCACCCTCACCGGTGGATTTAATAATGAAAGAAAGAACAAAACATGATGAAGGCGTAGCGGAAAAACAATCTGTTTTACAGCCTAAAGGTATCAATTTTCCAATTTTAAACGAAGTATATTTTCAATATCTCGAACCTTCATTACATTACACTTAACTCAGAAATGAAAATAAGAAAATAAGCTAATACAATTTTAATAACAGTATAATTTTTTAAGCCTTTTTCCCCAACATTTTTTTTTTACCTTGATGTCACGGTAACCTACCAACACAGTAAATAAAGAGAAAATTAAAAATATTTTCCTTTCTGATTTTTTTAAGATTCCTGATCATATAAAATGCGATTGCACTAAGAACGCGCAATAGACATTCATGACAGTAATCAGCTTGTAGAGTATACACTAATCGTTAGTAATATTTAGGTTCTGAATCATCATTCCTTGATGCGAGTAGACAATCTCCGAGAGCTTCATCGGCTGGAGATAGTTTAATTAGTGAAACAGAGGCTCATCAAAGTGGTTAGTATTATTTCAAATCAGTTGTCAAACTACACTTTCATTGTACCTTTAGAAGTGGCTAATTTTAGCTAATGATGATATGAACAAGGAAAATATATTATGTAGTTAAATATAAATACTTTTAAATTCAAGACCATTAGACAATGAATCCCAAATTATTGAAATTTTGTTGCCCATATTATTTAATAATATTTAAAAAAATATATTTGTTTAATGCATTAGGTAGTGGCAAAGTAGAGTCATAGCGAAACCTTACTCATAATTTAGTAGATATAACCTTCTTTTGCCACATTTTTGTTTGTGCCGACTGTTGCATGTAATTTATTTCTTAATCAATATAAAGTGTTTCACTGCCGGTAATAAAGATATTATTTTAATAAGCACTTAGATTAGAAAGGTAGAATAAACGTATACTCGTATAAACACACCATAACAAAAGTTGATAACATAAATATGAAGATATCACTGAAATCAAACATTAAAATTAATTTGCAATAGTCACAAACGTTATGCCAATATTTGTCGCACAGTAAACTTTACTTTGTTTCTTGCGGAGTCCTCACATTGCTTAGGTAAGTGGACACAGTTCGAAAAAAATATTTCATTGATGTCGCTTTTTAAACTTCCTAATAAGATTAATTTGTTTACCTGTTATTGATTAGCAAATGATTTTTATTTCCACTTCACATCAATGTTCACCTTTGAGTAACGTTTCGCTTTGATTCAAAGATCTTTTCTCTTATTTTTTCTTTTACATTTTGCCATCACATAAGCTTTCTTCTCTCACAATATACGTTTCACAATTTATTTTCCATCATTTGATAATAGTTGATCATACGAAATAATTATATGCTTTCATCGTTTATATAATTACAGTCGACTCATTGTTGTTAATCGCTTTGTTATCACTCACAAATATAATTTAAAAAAAATGTATTGCAATAAAAATGCTAAGTGAAATCAATATAATAGTTGTATTTAAAAATTTTATAACTATAACTATGTTTTGTAATGTAAATATATTACAAAATACAGAGTATATCACCATGAAGTAATAATCTTTTTACATCTTCTTTTTTTCAGAACTGCTAACTGAAGCATCAAAAACTTTAAGTGAAGCAGCTAGACCTAAATCACCAACTAAACATCTAGCTGATAACTTGTCATTTGTGAATGTTGACAAACCAACGATAACCACTGGGGCTATAGAACTTGTTGACCGAACAATTGTAAAAAGTCTGGACGTAATCGATCAAATTAAAAAAGAAATGCAAGAAGACATGCACAAATCTACATCTTCAGATACATTTTATTCTGAATCTAGAATAGAAACTTCAACATCATCATCTTCAGTACATAAAACTGTTGAAGGTTCACAATTAAAATTTACAAATATAAACCCTGATGCAGTTATGTCAGATATGATCGCTAAATTTGGAACTACAAGTGAATACAGCACAGTACTTTCACATAAAGAGACTGAAACAAGGAAAATATCAGGCCAAGAGTATTTTTCGGAAACAAAACAAGTTTCGTCATCAGATGACGATTCTCTCATTATAAAAACGGAAACGAGTCATGAATTACGAGGGCAAGAGCACGCAATTAAGGAAAAGATGATTGTAAAAAAAGAGGGAGAGCAAACTGAAACTTCGCAAAAAAAAATGGAGAAGGCTCATGAAGCAACGGCAAAACGATCTGACGTAGAAACAAAAACTGTTTCTAAAAGCACTGATGATACAGATATTGTAAAGGTAGAAAGAGAATTTACCGAGCAAGGGCTCTACACTGGAAGGCAAACAAAATCAGAAGAGAGGATGACTGCTATAAAAGATGAAACTGTTAAGAAAAAACATGAAGTTAAAATATCAGAGAGAGATTTATGCCACGAACAATGGGGAAAGGAATATTTTACGGAACCAGAAGAGTTAGAAGATATTAAAGAAGACGATGATGCCAAGTCAAGAATAGCATTTTTGGAATCTAGTTTAAAAATAGTAGAAAAAGATGAAACACTTTCAAGCGTTGAAGTATCTGAAAAAGGTCAAATAATAAGTTCTAAAACAGAGCACCACAAAGAAGAATCTGTAATTGAAAGTAAGGAACACGATGATCTTAGTTCGGATGCTTCTCATATACCAAGCTTCAAAAGTGAGGCTACTGATAGACGAGATTCATCTGAAACAAGCCCGAAAAGTAAATCTAAGTCTTTCAAAAAGGACGATGAAGTTTATGAAGTGGATTTTATAAAAGAAATAAAAATTTCGACATCACCAGTTAAAAGTTCATTTAGCCGTACTGGTAGTCAAGATACTCATTCAGAATCTGAAATTGTACCGGAATTGCCACATGATGACAAAATTGGTGACACCCCTAAGAAAGAGAAAATCATGAAGTCACCCATAAAATTATCTCATCAAACGGAAGATTTAATATTAGAAGTTTCAGTTTGCAAGGAAGGTGTCAGTATAGTTGACGATTTATCACAAGCAAAACTTTCTGACTCATCTATAATATCTTCAAGTATGCCAAAGGAAAGTACTGGGCTACAATTAGAATCTAAAGACCTAGATATAAAACTAGAAAAAAGTACTAAATTACCAAAAGAAAGTGATATTTCGCCTATTACTATGGAAACTTCGGATGATATGAGTACAGCGTCCAAAGAAGCTATGATAAAATCAGGTGAAAGTATTGACACTGAATGTATGATTAAATCTTTAGAGTCCCATGAGGGTGAAGTTTTACAAAAGTCAATGGATTCAACTGTCAGTGCCGAAACATTACATGCATCGGAATTTTCTACCGAAGCAGACTCAGCTTTTCATACAGGAACGGAAGCCAAAAGAGAAGAAAAAAAGCTAGTTAAAGAAAAAAGTACCGAAGATATATGTAGTAGTGGTTATGATACTGATTTCTCCTCTGCCGAGTTTCATGGAATGAAACTTGAGTCTGAAAGGGTAGCCTTGGATTCATTAATATCTGCTCAGCCTCTTGCTGACTTATCAGTTTTAGAGAAAACTATAGATGAAGTTAAGCAGTCTCTAGAAGCAGCACAAGGTGAAATAATTAGTGAAAAAAGTGATGGTAGTATTAAATACAAGCAATCACCGTCTGAATTCCAATTTAAAATATTAATTAGTCCAGATAGACCCGAAGTCATTAAAGAAGAACCTCAACATGCTGACGATCAAACTGATAAGACTAACTTACCAACTTACGAAGAAAAATTTATAGATAGCCAAAAATCTGACAGCGTTTCACAAAAGATAAGTTCGCAAGAAGAAGAAACGTTTTCCGATGATGACAAAGAAACAGTTCATCATAAAGAGTACAGTCCACCCCTTGAAGGAGACATTTCAATTAGATCAGATAGTGGCCCTCATTCAATATTAGAAACAGAAAGTGACTTAGTTTTGTCGGACAGAAATGGTTCATCTAAAGGAAGTCCCGAAGTTAAACTTCGGACCCAAAAGCATATGAAGACACAATTAGGTGTTGTCGAAAGACGATCTGCATCAGAAATTGAAGGTTGGTCTAGTTCTGGGGAGAGTCACTACCATAGTTTTGAACACTCTGAAAGTAGACCTTTGTCATCTGATGTTGATGTGATGATGACGGCTCAAAGTGGTACGGACTATGAAACAGCACTTACAAGTCATGATGTTTCATCGCAATCATTGAGGACATCTAAGGATTATTACACAGCTGGTAGTTCACTTGCTTCCAGAGACAGTATGAAAAGCCTTGACTCAGATGGCTCCAGTCATGTTGCAAGCATAGACATATCAGATGCATCTGAAACACTTGTGCCTTCAGCTAATGAATTAAAAGAAGAATTGATGGAAAGTAGTACATATGTTGAACAATTCTTACATGAGCCTGAGAAAGAACAAGTATCCAAAAGTAAAACAACTAGTGACGATGATATTTCTGGCGACGATGACGAATATAAAACTGATAAGGTTGAACTTTTAGGAAAAATGAAAAGGTCTCATGAAATGCGATTCCAGCCAAAAGATATGATACCTGAACATTTTCCACTTGAAGGCACTTCAGAAAGTATTGAATTTGACGATAATTCTTTAAAAGATAAAGAAGTATCAGATACAACTATATCTAGCCAACTAAGAACCGACGAGATTTTATCTTCGTCAATTTCAAAACTTGATATGTCTTCATCTCAGTCTCAACTAGATTTAGATAAGGAAGATATTCAAGAAATTGTAACTAAAGTATCTGTACATAGTGAACAGGCTATTCCATTTTCCGTAACAAAAATAGAAAAGAAACGAGAATTCGTTGACGTTGAAAGTGAAATCATTCCTATAGGCTCGGCAGAGTATGAAGAAATTGAAAAATTTGGTCACATAACCACAAAGACAGACAATTTACCGCATGATGATATCCCTTTAAGAAGAACTGTTGTTACAAAGGAAGAATCTTTGCCATCGAGTTCAGTTTCAGTACCTCCAAAGGAAGTAATAGAAGAATGTGTAAAAAAAGTCGTTGAGGAAATTAGCACTGTACCATTCCCTGTTACCGAAAAACCTCCCAGTCAAAGAGAATTTGTAGATGTTGAAGATGATATAATTCCGAAGGGTACGAAACAGTATGAAGAAATACTGAAATCAAAAAGCGATTCATCAGTTCCTAAAACGAAAGTAGAGAAATCTGGCCTAAGAACACCCGAAGATCATTTGGAAAGTAAGCAGAGTTCCACCTCGAGCTTAAAAACTCATGAGCATCTTTCAACGCCACAAACACCTTTGTCAGCACCCAGCCAAAGTTCTCTATCTACAGATAATGGGCGAGAGTACGTTCTCGATGATATGTATGACATTTCAGAAACTCCAGAATTAAAATCAGAACTTGTGACTGAGACCAGTCGATCAGAATTAGTAATTACTACAGAAGAAAAGACCTTACATACTTTTGAGAAAGAACAAGAGTCGCCAACTAGCGATGAATTTGAAATGGTTGATAAGCCTTGTGAAATGGATGATTTTGTAGTTATTGAAGAAGTTGCAAAAGAAGCACAAGAAACTGATCCAGAAGGTAAAAGTTTGCAAATTAAAGCCCAAAAATATGTAAAACGGCATGACACAGAAGTCGAGGAATATTTATCGAAAACAACTAAAAAACAAGAAAGTACTAGTAGTGCTTCGGGGTCTGGATCATTATCAGATGAAGAAATTCTTCAATATGAACAAGAGCAAAAACGATTACAAGCCCAAGAACTTGCTGAAATTGAGGCGGGTAAGCGGTGGATACAAATGCAATTCGAAGGTGATCCGAGGTATGATTATGAAAGAATTCCGTTAGAAGATATTAAAGAGGAAGAAATGACTGATTTTGATGTTAGCCGAATTGGAAGCTTGAGTTCGCAAAAAGAAACAATTGGAAGTTACGGTAGTTTTAGAAATTCGTACGGAAGCCTTTCAGAATCAGAAATGACCTCGCGTATGAGGTTCAGATTAAAGGGTGATAATGATGATATTTCAATTAGTTCATTACAAGAATTTGAAAACCTTGAAAGAGCTTTAATGGAACAATATCAACAACATTCGTCATCTTCTCAAGATTCCCTAAATGGATCGCTACCCCGTCGATATATCTTAAGTAAAAGTCAAGGGGATGACATATCTGTGTCAAGCCTTAAGGAATTCGAAGGGCTTGAAACAGCTTGCCTAGAAGCTTTAAAGGCTGAATTATTAGCAAAACAAAAGGAAGCTTTACTTTTAGCGGATCCCAAAGTTGTTAGTAGTAGTTTCCTAGAACAAGAAAAGCGTTCTTACGATAGTAGTTCTGAAAGTAGTCCTCCATTTAAGAGTGGAAGTCCTGGGCACAAAGGTGGTAGTCCGTCTCAAAAAAGTAGTAGCCCCTCACAAAAAAGTGGCAGTCCATCTCAAAAGGTTGGAAGTTACGGTAGCCCATCACAAAAACTTTTAGCTGATTCAATGGCTATCAGAAAAATAATCGATCAGCAACTGGCCTTAGAACAAAAAATGCAAGAGTACCGACCGAAAATCGTGACCGTAAAAAAATTTGATGAAAGAGGTGCCTTTTTTGTACCAGAACCGGAACCAGGAACATCAGAAGCTAAATCAACAGAAGTAGTAGAAGAATGTAAAAAATCATCCTCTTTCGTTTGTGCTGCAGCTCCAAGCGATGGCTCAGCGGAGTCAATTCCAGGAGATTGTGAAGAAATGATGAAAATTTTAGACTTAGAAGAAAAATCCAAGAAAGAAGAACAACAACAATCATTTACCAAAACAGAAGGTGGTGTTATAGAAATTGTTCGCACTACTACTGTAATTCAACAAAAGTTTGTAGATGGAAAAAAGGTTTCCGAAACTATCACAAGCCTCGATAATGAAGGAGGCGTGGATATACCAGCTAGATCTAAGCCTTATGATGATAGTGGTATGTCAATGAGTTCTGAGATGTCTTCTTCGTTAGCTTCACAACCTTCTGAAATGGATAGTTTAATGACAATTATTGAAAGACATCCATCTGACAGCGAAGTAGTAACCTTTTCTAAGCATACCATAATTACTTCTTCTGAGAGGTTTGAAGATAAACCAGAAGACTTGGATTTCTCAAGAGAAGGCAGTGCCGTACGTGAGCTATCGCCCTCCTCTGGGAGGTCGGTGGCTCATAGTATTATCTCCGGAAAACATTTCACAGATCCAGCTAGCGGTTCTTGGAGTGGTCAAGACGAAGAATTAAGCTCATCGGGAAGTTTCAGTCGGTGAGTTTGTATAACAAATACATATTTATACTTAAATTCATATTAAACGCGGCATGTATTACATCATAATAATAAAGAAGCAACTTAAATTGACATGACATCTTTAATTTTTAATTTTGATAAATTCTGCCGTTTTGGAATTTTGGAGTTAAAAAGTATATTTAGGTAACTAAATCTAAACGTGTAATAAATATATCAATAATTAACTATTTATCGATAATAAAACAAAACTATTGGTGAAACGCACGGAATTATTTTTCGCTGGCAAAACGCTCGTATGCGTTTCCCCCACGTGAATTGGGGGGGCATGGGGGACTCACCAGTGTTGTGAATGCCTGGTGCGCCCTAGCTTACCAGATATATACCCACTAAAAAACCAGCGGTAAACATTCCATATCTTCAGGGGGGCAATACGGGATCGCTTTCGCATAAAGCTGGCGAAAAGTAATTACATATAAATGTTTTATATATTTGACATTTTCACAGCGCACGAGCTGATCTGATGTTAGGCAGCACAGATAGTTTAGAAGCAACGAGTTCGAACGCAACTAGAGCAACATATAACTATGAAGTAGACACGCCAATGACTGGCAGCCTTACTTCTGGAGGTAAGTTATTTAAAACCTCTTTTCGATATAATTATACATATTAGTATTACAAATATATTATTCAACTAATGATTCTATAAAGCTTTTCAGCTATGCATACAACATACTTCCTGATATAGGAACTCATTTTTTTTAAAAAACCTTACAAATTAAACCTGTAGTCTAAATGTTTTTATCCAGAAAATGTATGAGTAAAGTGCGACTAGGACCTTGTAGCAACCCAATGATATTGACAGGGATGTTTCGTTGAAATTTAAGGGCTACCAGCTAATAGCTTGTCGTAACTTTTAGTGAATACATCAACGCCTATTATCGAGTTTTGTACTATGAAAATTAACATCCGTAAAAGTAACTTTACTGGCGATCGCTTCAGTTATTCTGGGTGGGAATTTATGGGATCCTTGTCGGACTGTACTTACTAGCATGGGAATGATTTAACCCTTTTTGAATTTTCACATATTTATTGGCATTGAATATGTTGTTGTATTTTAAAGAACATTTACTAATCATTTGTGTTGTATCACTATTGTAATTTATTATTTTTCTCGTCAATATTATATCACCGAAGAATGAAATGTACCCTTAAATAATGTTTAATAATTACGGTTATGTAATGTCTTTTCTTTAATCGAATCATTATAATTGCAGATATCCATCCTTGCTTTTAGTATTATTTAATGGAAAATAATATTTCTGGAATAATGCATTAATCATAAAATTACTACAATTCAAGTATACTATATACTTGTATATATTTTACGTGTTGCTGGATACTTTTACGAACCTTTCATAATTTCTTCGTAACATCGTTTATTTTATTATTACGCTATTAGTATTTATTTAAATTCGATAATAAATATTAATGATCAGGATTAAACCACTGAAATATAAGAATTTACTAAAATTTCCTTCAAAATTACATTAAGAGATTAATATATTATTCCATTAGCTTCTATATTATGCTTCCTGCCAAGCTTCATACTAATCAGAAAGATAACATAGCGCGCCCTCCAGGGTCGAACACAATGGTGTCCTCACTTGACACTCTGGATCCTGTGACGGCTGTACAGATGGAAAGCCTAGAGCATCAGTCTACTAGTGAACAATATTCACAGGATTATGAAGTTCATGAACCAGATTCTGATACAGAACGATTAGTAAGTTAATGGTCTAGTCTGATAATGGTTTTAAACTTAGCATAACTTGTAGGCACCTGATGGTAATAAAATTTGACATCTTTTCAGCAATAGCATACTCTCTCCTTTTGAGGAGAAATAATCAGAAATAAAACATAGGATAAACGTTTTTTTGATGTCTCAGATACTTATATGTCATCATATTTCCTACTATCATGTTACATATATTTACTGTAAATATATATTTAGTACTTTTTTATTTGATTTATGTATTATAATCGCCTCTTGACTTAATTTTTAGGAATTGGACTGTCGTGTCCCTCGGGCAAAGGAACGTACAATAATGTTTGACAGTACAGACACACTTAGCGCAGTTAGTGGTGATGGTTCTGTTAAAGAGGCTACTGTTGAAGCACCAGCTGCTACTTTTTATATTGGAGATACTCCTATCGTTAGAGGTATGACTTAAAGTTATCATTAATTAATATGCTAGTTAAACGTATATTTATTAAAATGTTTTATTACAAAATAGCGCTTTGTAAAGTTTATTGTCAGTTAAATACATTTTGATCACCACAGGAGACAAACGAGAGGAAGAAGAGAGTCAACCCACTACACTATCTGGTAGTTGTCCAGCGTCTCTTCCACCTGCAACTCAAGCCTCACCTCCGGTTCCAGCACAGCGAAGGTATTTTGATACCATTTCGTTATTCACAATAGTAAAATCGTCTAAATTCATTCCTAAACCATCAATATATACGACTATTACTGTTCTTGCTGTTTAGTATATGATGGATGTTTGAATTTTGGCTTACTTTAATAATGCTATATTATATTCCTGGAACAGTTTTTATTATTTCTGCAGCTTTTCTTATATTCTTTCAATTATAATGTTTAGTTTATCATTTCGATGTACCTACTAAAATGCAAATGTTATCATTGCAGCTGCTATTGTTTAAGTCACTCGCAAGAAAAACTCGGCAAATAGGTACACTGTTTATATTGTATTGCTTTATGAATTTGTTTGCCTTAACATCGATATTAAATTATATTTAACAATATATCAAAAGCTTTTTGGTAGGTTTTATTAGATATTATATCTTTTATTGATTGAGAGCGTGGTTTGTTGTCATACATTACATATATATAAATGTATATAGCATGAAAAGGGTTCTAGCGTGTCGTTATCTCGTGGAAATTTTGAATTGAGCCAGAAAATTGTAGTATCTTTTTTTTTTAGAAGATAATTAATTAACTTTAACACTTCCTATTAGTGCTTTGCAAGTCTTTCAATTGAATATTGATCTAGTTCCACCTAATTAATAGACCAGAAATTTGCACACACAATTACTAGTTTCTGATTTGATAACTTATTCTCTTATTTTATCACAATTAAATTCAAAATTTCCATGACAAACATTATTTATGTTATTGCAATAGTCTTTTAATGTATTTTTCTTTCCAGATCCCTTTCAATGATCCCAAGACCAACTCACTCCAGCTTAGACGAGTCGAAGAAGTAGAGTTTTCATGAGATTCTATAATTTAATATATTTATTTTTATTATATCACAACTATTTCAACTTTGCCAGCTTAGGCTTAGCAAATGCACTGTTAAGATCAGTTCTTAAAATTTTACTATACTTTTGTGTGAAAACAAATGAAAAACGATATTAATGAAACTCATCTCAGGCTGAAATGTGTCTCGATTCGAAATGTCTGAATCATATACCTTGAAATGAATTCCTTATCCAGTATTCGACGAGAACGTGCAGAGCACTTCATTATCCAGGAATTTGATCTTAATTAGTAATATGGAACATATATAATGAAGAATTTTGGATGTATTTTGGTACTAACTTTTGTATTGTACCGTCGTTCAGCGACATCGGTCCATGTTACTTGACCTATAGACCTCTATTGATAACGCTTAGCTTATTAGTCTTGGAAATCGCTTTCTCGATGATGTTAACATTGTAGAAAATATCAAATATTTTATAAGATATAGGTTTAGGTAGAATCGTTTCTGAATGATTTTGATAATGAAATTATAGAAGCAGGATCGGGTGACGGAACAAAAACTGTCCTTAATAAATATTATGCTTTTAGTAACACAGGACATTATAAATTGGTTTTCTGAAGAATTCATGCACAATTTTCTGAAGTAATTAGATAGATAGAAATACAAAATATAAGATATATATCATTTACGGTCACAGCGTTTGAGTCTAGTCGAATTGCTTTAATTCGTTTATTTTTTATTATGTTGTCTAGCATTTGACTTAAAAGTACTTTAAACGTACTTTTCATAGGATTAAGAACATTATTTTTTCTTAAATAAACATTTATAAGTATATCAATGTTATGACGTTGATCGTAATATATTATTATTAGTAAAATACAGCGCTTGCTCACTTCCAATATTTTAATGTATTTTAATGAATGTGTAGATTTTTGAATACTTGTAAAAGTAAGGATTTGGATTTATCGGAATTTGTTATAAATTCATAAGGGTGAGACTGAAGAGGACGTAAGAATATTAAGTGCTTATTACAAGCTTAAGAGGGGCACGTATTTCAGAGCTATTGTTTTCGTATCAGCGTTATGATTCTTAATTATTGAATCAATGCTGTTAGATAATAGTTGTTTTTATTTAAGAATCGGTGTGCTTAAAGTTAATTAATTAATGCTAGTGCATTGCTATATTAAGTTTTAAACTAATTTGCTACAATTGTTTCACGTTGTATTTGTAATATTGCTGAATATTCTATCGATAAACTAAATTATTATTGAATATTAAATAAAAACGCTATGTCTCATATTTCATATTGGTGTTTTATTTATCTACTACACGTGACATGTTCTTTAGAGTTATTAACATCTTAATACTTATTAAAAATATATTTTTTTGTAAAATGAACAACCACTTTAGAAACAATATTACCTGCTTCAAAGTAAGATATTTTGTTTACATTAATATTATTAACATTGAGGGCTTAACTATAAAAACAAATGACTATTAAAAAAAGTTACTATATAAATCATGACCGCGTGGAATTAGCATGTTGAATCGCTTTTCTGAACCTAATTCAGTGAATGGATACTTAATAATCATGAAATCCTATTATTTAACTACAGACACATACCTCATTCAATACAAGGACAGTAATATTTGATACATTATTAATATTATCACAAAAAGGGCATTGTTGCGTGAATTCCCCTTCTACCTTTGACACCCTAATGGCGACACATCCGTAGGGCGTGGTACAACACACGCTACATGTGTAATTATACTAGAAGTACATTGAACAAAAAATACCAACTAAATTAATCCTAAAATTTATTCATTATCATACAATCTGACTATTTAGACATTGATCAAGAGCTAGTAATGTTATAAGGAGAATTAGTGACACTTTCCGAACGTCACACGTCAAGCTGTCAGATGGCTTTTGAATTCAAATTTTGGCGGGATTGAAGCGCCAAATACGGTCAGGCGTATCATTGTTAAAATGTTTTTGTAATAATATTAGCAAACCAGAAATGTATTTAAGTATTTTTTTATTATTTATGATTATTTTATATTCTTGTTATAAATTTATTAAAAGTAATTTTGTTTTGTTAATACTATAACATTCATTAGGGATTCGCGGAAAGATACTTTTTTAAATAGTAAAAATAAAACCAGCATTTCGATATTAAGATTTAATTAACAAAAGTAGAAATAACTTAATTACAAAGACTGTCTGACAGATAAATTATTCACAAATTACGTAACATTAAATAATATTTATTCTGTAGCAAAGAATTACACTGAAATGACACAATTGTTTTTTACAACAATTATATATTTAAAAAAAAAAAAACAATAGAGCACATTTGCTACAAACATTTATTCAATATATTCATCAGTACAAATTTGCACAATAATATTAATGAATTCTTAAAATAACGAAAACTCTTCAAACGAGAAATCGATTATCGATTTTACAGATTTCTCATTCAAATTATTTTCATTAAAAACTTAAATCTATGCATATAACGCTTACATGTATTATGGCATTCCATATTTTGTATTGGGATATTTTCGAACAATAAATTAAATCAAGGATAATTAAATAAGTATCAATAGAGTATTAACTTTGGTGGTTCGAAGTCAACTTAAGGGGTCAATGTTTAAATAAATAAGATACATTCAGAAGACTGAATTACGATACAAATATATTATATTTAAATTGTATTTTAAACGAATTATGATTGTTATGTAGTCCAGGGACATATTAGACAAAATTAGCCATTGACACTGTATTGAAATACACTAAGAGGTTACCTCTTAACTAACATTAAAAAAACTATATTTCCTGGACTAATATTGCTATTTCAGAGAATTAATCTTACAATCTTCAAAGGACTTATTATTCATCTAGATCAGTGATAACACACACTTAGGGTTGTGAATTCGATTCTAGGTTATAAGTATATTGTAATTGACTTTATTCGGTCTCGATTTTTCAATAATTTTAATTCTAGTCTTTTTTACATATCATTGGGAATTTGAATTTGTTACATTTGCTATTTCTCAAAAAAAAGAGCTAAATATTTGTCTTACGAACTGACATTTAAAAGAAGCGATCAAACTTATCACTTACAACGTATAATATTGTTACGTATACGTTATTACAAATTTGTCATACAATATTTGAATAATGTATAATATACGTTTCATAGATAGCAAATTCAGGTAAAAAGCATAACAGTAATTTAGTTAAAAAAATCTTTTTGAGTGTGATTTTTAATATAGCAAGTACCAGAAGTCCATAGAAATTGACGCTAAGAAACGTACCTCTGTCATCTATAGACATTATGTCCCTAGTACCTGTAATAATAGCTAAATAACCTTCAAAATAAAACAATACAATATTTTTTGACAGATAACATGTTCAAATACAAATAATAATTGTATATTCTAGTCAGTCAAAGATCATTTACAATGTCTAAGTAAAAAACCTGGATGTAGATTAAAGTAGATTTTTAGACAAATCAGTTCAAAGATTGATTTCGGTATATTTTATCTGTGTTCTTTACATAATTCGATTTTATTTAATAGATGATATAAAAAGGCATTTAAATAATGATATTTTTATGATATAATAATACAGTTATGTTAAATAACTGTTAACGTTATCAAGACCGAATGAAAAATAAAAACTTTATATTTTCGTCTAAAATTTTGGTAACTTAATAAATCAATTTTAATTAGCTGATATATTTGTAATACTTTAATAGCCTCTGTGTTAGCGAAAATTTAATTATAATTTAAATAAATAAATAAATAAACAGTCTTCACAGGGAATCAAACTCCGATACGTCGCTAGTCTGAAAACATATTAATATTAGCATACATGTTAAAATTAATCGTAATGATTTAAAAATAAATATATTGAATTAAATTTATTTGAACAACGTTTAAAATTCGAATATAATATATACGTTTAAGAAGAATTTGACATAACAATATCAGTGTTGCCATACACATAAACGGGAACACAATTGTAAATAAACTGAACTAATGAGAATTTGAATTAGAATAATGTGTAATTTGTAAAAAGTAGTCAAATATTCTATATACTGTCTTGTCTAAATTAAAATATTTGAGGTTTATGTCAAACGAATTTAAAAAGTGTTTATAGATGTTTAAATAAGAAGCCTAACTAGGAACAATGAAATTAGACATTTCTGGATGACTTTAGTTTTAACAAATATTATATTGCAACATTAAAGACACATTCAATTTCGAATACAAATATTTATTGTAAATTTTTTTCGAAGATTTCACCCCGCTTGTTTTAGATGAATGATCGGATACTTACCCAGACCTAGTACAAAAACTAATTTTAAGATGAAAATGGGGTTATTAGTGCTACCATCCAAAGGTTATATTTTGATAGATAAAGGTTAATTTTATTTATAAAGTGTGCAAATACCCACAAGATCAGATTTATAGAGGTGCACGTGGGGCAGGAGGAAAGTGGAGCCAAGATCTCGTTCAGCCATTGTGTTTGCCTCCTGAATAAGTTATAGGTTTCATGAAATGTTACCAATTTAAATATCACACACGTATATCAAGTTATTAGGTAAAGAAGGTGCACTAATTTGCATCAAATATTTACGATTTTTTGGAAGTGATTAGTTAAACAATGCTGTCTTCTTCTTTCGAATGTCAAATCAACAATGACAGAAAGAGAGAAATCAATGTTTAACGTTTATAAGTTAGGCCAATACATATAAAAAATAGTCGAATTAATTAAAGGTGCATTAAAAAATTGATAATGTTGTTTTACTGGTGTTTTATATGTGTACAATAATTATATGTACAACTTCACTAGGATACCATATAATGTTAAACACGGAAGATAAGCAGATGAAACAGTTGAACGGAAGCGGGAATCGAACCCGGGATTATATCACAAAAAGGGGATATAAAAATTCCAGAGTATTCCCAACAAAACCTTAAGGATACAGGAGACTAATGAAAATTAAAGTCAAATTTAGTTTATCTTCATGTATTTAAAATTTTCAATGTTCATGAGCTTAGTTCTTTTATTATATGTCTCGTGCTTGGTTGTGAAGGATAACCTCGTGAGGCAACCTCTATGTGACAAATGAAATTCTACATGAGAATCATGTAGAATTTCTTTACATGAGTGCAACCTCATCCAACCCCAGTGGGACAACGTGAAACAATTGTTCCAGTGGAGTTGGCTTTGACCCTATTCCTTTAATTACTAGACTTTTTAGTACAAATTTTAAATTTACAAGTTTATTTCAGCGACTTTAATGTATGGAGCCGTTTTGTTTTAAAGTTTCATATAATTAATTTCATCCTTCACCAGATATCTGCATACGAAACATTAAAATGTGCAGTATTATTTAAG